>NC_037671.1:18160429-18205535 GCF_003255815.1 Theropithecus gelada
GAGACTCAGTCTTGAAAAAAAAAAAAAAGAAAAAAAAAAAAAAAATCTGTGTATTCTTCGCCACTCTGAGCTGTGATTGTCTCGAGTTGCCGAGGAATACTTTACTGGGCTCAGACACTGACCACAAATGCCTTGACAAGAGTTTTAGAATCTTAGGTTGAAATGAACTTTGAGGTCATTTCATCTAATGCTTGAATCTCCTTTTAACATCCTACCAAGTGGTCATGCAGTCAAGACAAGAACCCTTCTAGTAACTAATTACCTCCCAAAGCACTTAAGTACCTGATGTCTCATCTCATCTCCATCTTTGTTTGTACCAGAACATTGCTCTTCAAACAAACACGGGTTCCTGGTGTACCTTGAATAAAACTCGTGCTTCCTCGTTCACTATATCTGTTGAGGTTTTCGGTGGTCAGGCAACGTGGCTCACCTGTAAACCCAGCATTCTGGGAAGCCAAGGCTGGAGGATCACTTGAATCCAGGAGTTCAAGACAAGCCTGGCCATATAGCAAGACCCTGTTTCTTAAAAACAAAATTTAAATTTAAAAACAAAGTGGGGGGATTGGCTTCAACCAACAGATTTCAAATGTGGTTACCTAAAACAATTAAGAAATTTACTGAGGGAAAAACAAAGAGAGAGAGAGTGAGGAGAAATTTACTGGGAAGAACTGAAAGAAAAGGTGAAGAGTCAGGTCCTAGGAAAAATAAGTACCTGGATGCAGGCTGCAGGAGAAAAAGAACAGTGTATTTAGACCCCTGCCATCAGGATAAATCGGATCTAGTGATTCTCTCTTAGAAACTTAGACTTTGGCAGGGTGTGGTGGCTCACATCTGTAACTCCAGCACTTTGGGAGCCCAAGGCAAGTGGATCGCTTGCAGTCAGGAGTTTGGGACCCACCTGGCCAACATGCTGAAACCCCCTTCTCTACTAAAAAATATAAAAATTAGCTGGGAATGGTGGCAGGTGTCTGTAATCCCAGCTACTCAGGAGGCTGAGGCAGAAGAATCACTTGAACCTGGAAGGCAGAGGTTGCAGTGAGCCGAGATCATGCCACTGCACTCCAACCTGGTGACAGAGCAAGACAACGCCTCAAAAAGAAGAAGAAAGAAAGAAAGAGAGAGAGAGAGGAAGGAAGGAAGGAAGGAAGGAAGGAAGGAAGGAAGGAAGGAAGGAAGGAAGGAAGGAAGGAAGGAAGGGAGGAAAGGAAGTCAGAGTTCAGGCTGGGCACCATAGCTCATGCCTGTAATCTCAACATTTTGGGAGACCGAGGTGAGTTGATGGCTTTAGCTGAGGAGTTCGAGACCAGCCTGAGCAACATGGTGAAACCCCGTCTGCACAAAACATATAAAAATTAGGCAGGCGTGGTGGTGCACAACTGTAGTCCCAGCTACTTGAGGGGTGAGGTGGGAAGATCCCTTGAATCTGGGAGGTCGAGGTTGCAGCAAGCTGAAATCACCACACCAATACACTCCAGCCCGGGTGACAAAGTAAAACCCATCTCAAAAACAAAAAGAAAAGAAAAGAAACTCAGAGTTCAGGCCAGGTGCAGTGGCTCACACTAGTAATCCCAGCACTTTGGGAGGCTGACGCAGGAGGATCACTTGAGCTCGAGTTTGATACCAGACTTGGTACCTACAAATTTTTTTTTTTTTCAATTAGCTGGGCATGGTGGCATGCACCTGTAGTCCCAGCTACTAGGGAGGCTGAGACAGCAGGATTGCTTGAGGCCCAAGTTCAAAGCCTCAGCGAAGTATGATTGCACCATTCCACTCCAACCTGGAGGAAAGAATGAAACCCTTTCTCCAAAAAAAAAAAAAAAAGAGAGAGAGAGAGAGGGAGGGAGGGAGAGAGAAAGAGAGAGGAAGGAAGGAAGGAAGGTCAGAGTTCAAATTCCAAATTCCAGGGAAACTAAGTCGGCTTTGTCTAAGTAGATGCCCAGTCCTTGGCGTAAAAGAGGCCAATACCACTTAGATAACATGTGGCAAAGGTGGGAAGTTCTCCACAGAGGAAATGAGGTCCTGTTACCACTAAAAGGAAAAACAATCTTATGGCAAAAAATGAACAACTGTTTACAAACTCACAATCCTGCTTTTACACAAACCCAGAACATCCTTTTCTAGCCCGTTCTACCAACAGGCAACCTGGATACTAAGTCCCGCCTCCCCTTCCCAGCACTGGCCTTCTCATGCCTTCTTTTGTAGATATCCACGGGTTGTGCACATCCTATTTCTATCCTAATCTCTTAGAGGGCAGGAACCAAATCCTTTATTCTTTGATCTGTCTCAGCACTTAGCATAATCAAAGTATGTGTTTACATACTGTTGCTGTTGTCCAAAACAGCAAAAAATGTCTTACTTCAAGAGGTGGGATACCCAGAAAGTAAGATGAGAGTAGGAAGCAGTGAATTACCATAAGCATTAAAATGCGCACAATCAAAACTCCTTCATTTTAGAATTTTTTCAAAGTCACTCCTGGAACTTTGTAAACTGCAGACTCCCAGCCCTGTGCTAGACCTCTGGAATCATGCTTTTAGTCTAGCATTTGGGGCTCGGGAGTTTTGGACAAGCACCCTAGATGGTTTTCATGCACATTGTGCATTCAGAGTTGTACAAACTATTATAGTAGGGGATATTCCAAAGACAAAAAAATAAAAAGAAAAACTATTAAAATCGCAACAAAATAAAATCCCAACAAAACAAAACATAAGCTGACACCAGTTCATCCCCTCATGCAGTATCACACTCATTTTCCATGACTTACCTGCCACGAGCACACATTATTCCATTATTAAACACTACACGAAACAGAGGGCTTACTAGGCAAGAAGAGTTTTCAGACTGTCAAGTGGCTGGAAGGTTGCCTGATCCCTGCGCCCGTTAAAAGACTGCACAAGAAGTCAGCATGTCCTGATTGCATTGCAGGGTTTCTATTAACTCTGCACCCTGTAGGATTTGTCATCCAGTCATAAATGGACCCCATTTTTCTGACAGTGGGAGAGAGGCAGCGGTTGTAATATGGATGGCTGTTATTCCTATTGCCTTCTATTAGGAGGTACTTTCTTTCTTACTGGGTCTCAAACCCAGTAGATTTCCCCCCATCCTCTATTCTGAGTGTAGAAGGAAGAAGAAGCTGTGAGAATGTGTGTTGATGTCACAAAAGGGTA
This sequence comes from Theropithecus gelada, assembly GCF_003255815.1. Lineage (NCBI taxonomy): Eukaryota > Metazoa > Chordata > Mammalia > Primates > Cercopithecidae > Theropithecus > Theropithecus gelada. The sequence goes on from NC_037671.1 coordinate 18,163,594, forward strand.
AAGAGGAAGCACAATCTAATTTCTCCCCCACTCTTTTCCTTTTTAAGAATGTAGTTTGATATTTATGTAGTATAATAAATCTCTGGTCAGGCGCGCGGGCTCACGCCTGTAATCCCAGCACTTTGGGAGGCAGAGGTGGGCAGATCACCTGAGGTCAGGAGTTCGAGACCAGCCTGATCAACATGGTGAAACCCCATCTCTACTAAAAATACAAAATTAGCCAGGTGTGGTGGCACATGCCTGTAATCCCAGCTAATTGGGAGGCTGAGGCAGGAGAATCGCTTGGACCCAGGAGGCAGACGTTGCAGTGAGCCGAGATGGCACCATTACACTCCAGCCTGGGTAACAAGAGCAAAACTCCATCTCAAAAAAAAAAAAAAAAAAAAATAGCCGGGTGTGGTGGTGGGCACTTGTAGTCCCAGCTACTCATGAGGTTGAGGCAGGAGTATCGCTTGAACCCAGGAGGTAGAGATTGCAGTGAGCTGAGATCACACCACTGCACTCCAGCCTAGGCAACAAGAGCGAAACTCCATCTCAAAAAAAAAAAAAAAGTTTCTGTAGAGTGTAACAAATACAATTTTTACAAATCTGCTTTGAAAACGTGGTGGCTGTTGATTTGGGGTTTCATACTCAATAACTTCATCCACCAGTTTTTTTTAGCTTCCTAGCATCTTGTAACTGCTCAGCTCACACAGTTCTGAGGTTTAGCTCCAGTCAGCTCACTTCCAGTGACGACTGGATGGAGTTCTTTTTTTTTTTTTTTTTTTTTTTTTTTGGTGAGACGGAGTTTCGCTGTTGTCGCCCAGGCTATAGTGCAATGGCTCGATCTCGGCTCACTGCAACCTCTGCCTCCTGGGTTCAAGTGATTCTTCTGCCTCAGCCTCTCAAGTAACTGGGATTACAGGCGAGCGACATCATGCCCAGCCAATTCTTGTATTTTTAGTAGAGACAGGGTTTCACCATGTTGCCCAGGCTGGTCTGAAACTCCTGGCCTCAAGTGTTCCTCCTACGTAGGCCTCCCAAAGTGCTAGGATTACAGGTGTGAGCCTTTGCACCCGGCCTGATTTTGGTGCTCTGCGCGTTCAGAAAAACTTGTCTAGTAAGCAACTGTAGAAGTGATCCCTGAAACCCTGAAAATATAGTCTTTTCTCCTCTTTTTTTGTTTTTTTGTTTTGTTTTGTTTTTGAGACAGGGTCTTGCTCTGTTGCCCAGACTGGAGTGCAGTGGCACCATCACAGCTCACTGCAGCCTTGAACTCCTGGGCTCAAGCTATCCTCCAACTCCTGGGCTCAAGCTATCCTCCCATCTCAGCCTCCCAAGTAGCTGGGACTACAGGCACGCACCACTATGCCTGGCTATTTATTATTATTATTATTTTTTTTTTTTTTGTAGAGACTGAGTCTCATTATGTTGCCCAGGCTGGTCTCAAACTCCTGGGCTTGAGCGATCCTTCCTCCTCAGCCTCCCTAAGTGCTGAGATTACATGTGTGAGCCATCATGCCTGGCCTTTAATTTCTCCCCTTTTCTAAAAACCCCAATTAACTACTTAAAAATGTGAGAAAAAATGAAAAGTTTGTCTTTCTAACAGCAGGTTGCAAATTTACAGTAGGTGATAAGACAAGACTGGCCGTGGACGTAGGAATTCTAAATTTAGCTCCATGCTACCTCCTTGCAGAGGCAGGGGCAAGTCAGTCCTCCTCTGTGCCCAGGTCTCTTTGCTTGTCCCGTGCAGGCAGCATCTGCCCTATCTCCAGGGCCTTGGTCGGACAAAACAGATCACAGATACAAAACTGTTTTATATACTCTAAGTCAGGGCTTCTTATTCAGGGCTCCATGACCCCGCCTTGGCCTTGGCCTTGGCCTCAGGATTTTAACAAACATCCAGACACTAGTTTATTGAATCCTGGTGTGTATATGTACATGTGCTTTTTTCTGGGGAGAGAGTCCATAGATTTCATCAGATTTTCAAAGGAGTCTATGATCCAAATTACTATCCTGTTCCTCTTTTCTCTGTTATTAATTACCGAGTGTTTACTGAGCCTTCACCAGGGGATCTGTCATTAGTGATGTGGCTAACTTCCACTTCTCTTCTAACCTTGGAGCCGTCAAAGAAGGTTTACAGGGTTTATATTGGTTTGGATTTCACTTTGGAGGCGGGGGGTGAGGATCACGTCCCCAGAGCTGCCTGAGGAGCATTACCTCATCTCTGGGGAGAGCTAGGCCGAGGAGCTCTCCCACAGGGCCCCGTCAGGGCAGAGCGTGAGGCTGCTGGGCCTGTTCTAAGTCGTGTCCTGGGGTTTTCTACTCCGGCAACACCTAACATATGGCATGTGCACTGATGCTTATGAAAACAGTGATTCATTCTTAATCCTTTAAAAAAAAAAAAGTCAACCCTATGTGGCCTTGGCTCTCCTCCCTGAATGCCCTTCTGTTCTCCAGAATGTCTGTGTTGTCACCTGCCTCAGCCTTGTGTTGTGCGCTCCGTGGCTCTGCCTCTCTGCAGGCCCCCTCCTGCCTTCCATGTCTGTCTCCTTCCCTCCCCGCTGCTCTTTCCTCAGCTTCCTCGTGGTCACCCTGGAGCTGTGCGTCCTCAGCCCTGTGTACATGGGAAGACCTTTCCTCTCCTTCATTTCCATCCATGCACCTTGCCCAAGTACCTCTCACCCTCATGCCTCTTCCACACTGGGTCTATTCTATGCCTTTATCCTCCTTCCTCAGGCTTCGTCCCTTTAGGGAACATCTCCAGCTATGGGAAAACCTCCCTAGCTGGGGAGAGGCAGGAAGTAAGAAGGTGAAGGAAGAGGTAGGAAAGATTGGGGTATGAGATGAATGAAGACAGAAGTGGGGGAAGTGGGCTGCAGGGAAAATCACTGAGAATCACCGACTTTGCCTCCCATCTTGCAACCTCTGCCTCCTGGGTTCAAGCAATTCTTGTGCCTCAGCCTCTCAAGTAGCTGGGATTACAGGCGTGCGCCACCATGCTCAGCTAATTTTTTTTATTTTTAGTAGAGCCAGGCTTTTCCCATGTTGGCCAGGCTGGTCTTGAACTCTTGACCTCAGGTGATCCACCCACCTCAGCCTCCCAAAGTGCTGGGATTACAGGCTTGAGCCACCAAGCCCAGTCTCGTCTTGATTTCTTCCATAAAATCATTTGTTTGATGCCCAAGTGGGCAGAAGATGAAGATGTTATATCATGAGAGAAGACAAAACCACACCAGTCTTGTAAAAAATGAAAGAAAGAGAAGGACAGACAGACGGGAGGAAAGAGGGGGAAAGATTCAAGAGGTCATGAGGGGTAGGGGATAAGAATGCATCATATCATAGCTAACTCTTGTCGTTGTTGTTGTTGTTGCTGTTGTTTGAGACAGAGTCTCACTACTCAGGTAGGAGTACAGTGGCATGATCTCAGCTCACTGCAACCTCCACCTCCTGGGTTCAAGCAATTCTGCCTCAGCCTCTCGAGTAGCTGGGATTACAGGCATGTGCCACCACACCTAGCTAATTTTTTGTATTTTTAGTAGAGACAGGGTTTCACCACATTGGCCAGCCTGGTCTCAAACTCCTGACCTTATGGTCCGCCTACCTTGGCCTCCCAAAGTGCTGGGATTACAGACGTGAGCCACTGCGCCTGGCTATTTTTTATTTTATTTTGTTTTATTTTATTTTATTTAGAGACAGGGTCTTACTGTGCTTTCCAAGCTGGAGAGCAGTAGTGCAGTCAAACCTCACTGCAGCCTCAGACTCATGAATTCAAGGGCTCCTCCTGCCTCAGCCTCCCGAGTAGCTTGAACTACAGGTACTCCTCATGCCCAGCTATGTTTTTTTTTTCTTTATAGAGGCCAGATTTAGCAGTGCTGCCCAGGCTGGTCTTGAACTCCTGAGCTCAAACGATCCTTCTGCCTTGGCTTCCCAAAGCCCTGGGATTATAGGCAGAAGCTACCATGCCTGGCCTTAACTCTATTTAGACCAAAGCAGATCTTAACCAATGGATAGGCAAATAGGACTCAGGAGACACAGGAGAGTCATTTCTAGAGTCAAAAGCAGCCAATCATTGTCAACGAGGTTTAAGATTAGGGTAGTCCCAAATTATGCAATGAGGTGGGTTCCAAACATTGGTTGTTGCCTGGAGCTCAGAACATGTTTCCAAAAGAGGCAGTATCCTTTGAAGAAGTCCAACAAAACTGTGTGAATCTTGGTTCTGTGTAACCTTGGGCAAGTAACAATCTCTCTGAGCCTTAAATAAAGATGACAATACCTTGTAAGAAGTGTATCTTGGCCAGGTGTGGTGGCTCATGCCTGTAATACCAGCACTTTGGGAGGCCAAGGTGGGCAGATCACAAGGTCAGGAGATCAAGACCATCCTGGGTAACACGGTGAAACCCCGTGTCTACTAAAAAATACAAAAAATAAGCCAGGCGTGGTGGCAGGTGTCTGTAGTCCCAGCTACTCGGGAGGCTGTGGCAGGAGAATGGCATGAACCCGGGAGGAGGAGCTTGCAGTGAGCCAAGATCACGCCCCTGCACTCCAGCCTGGGCGACAGAGCCAGACTCTGTCTCAAAAAAAAAAAAAAAAAGAAGAAGTGTATCTTGGCCCGGCATGGTGGCTCATGCCTGTAATCCCAGCACTTTGGGAACCTGAGGCAGGAGGATCCTTTGAACCCAGGAGTTCAAGACCAGCCCGGGCAACAGAGTGAGACCCTCTCTCTTTTAAAAAATAATTTAAAAATAATTAAAGAAAAAACAAGAAGTGTATCTCTCCTTTTTTTAAATTTTTTTATTTTTTCTTTTTGAGATGGGGTCTCGCTCTGATGCCAGGCTGGAGTGCAGTGGCGTGATCTCGGCTCACTGCAACCTCCACCTCCCAGGTTCAAGTGATTCTCCTACCTCAGCCTCCCAAGTAGCTGGGACTACAGGCGCGCACGACCACACCCAGCTAATTTTTGTATTTTTAGCAGAGACGGGGTTTCACCATGTTGGCCAGGCTGGCCTCTATCTCTTGACCTTGTGATCCGCCTGCCTCGGCCTCCAAAGGCAGGAGGATCACTTGAGCCCAGGAGTTTAAGACCAGCCTGGGCAACATAGTGACATCCCATCTCTATTTTTTTTTTAATAAAAAATTAAAAAAAAAAAAAAAAAAAAAAAAAAGTCTCCAAAATATGGCAGTTAGAATTACATAGAAAAGCCATAGTAGCTAATAACCTGCAATGCACTGAAAATAGACAACTGTGCTAAGAAGACCATAGAAACCCAACCATTGTGTACTGCACGATGCTTACAGAGGAAAGGGGTCTGGAATTTCAACCCCTAGCAGAAGTGGATGTTGCAGCAAGTACAGCCTCCGCCGTCATCTGTGCCCTAGGGTAGGGTTCAGTAGGTTGGGGGTTAAGAGACGGTGTACCTCACAAGAAGTGGTCAAGTTTCTTTCTGAGTTTCAGTTCTTCGTTTATAGAAAGAGGATAGTAATGCACACTGTACACAGACTGTAGAAGACTAAAAATAGACCAGTATAAAAACTATTAAAAATGTTGAAAAATTCAAAATAAGATAGACCCTATTCCCAAACTATTTTCTGGAACAACAGCTGTATGGGATATTAATAGGGGTTACCAAAAAAGAAGTTTCCACACTCAAATAAAAATGGGAAATGCTGGCCGGTCGCAGTAGCTCACTCTTGTATTCCCAGCACTTTGGGAGACCAAGGTGGGTGGATCACCTGAAGTTAGGAGTTTGAGGTCAGCCTGGCCAATATGGCAAAACCCCGTCTCTACTAAAAATACAAAAACATTAGCCAGGCATGGTGGCAGGTGACTGTAATGCCAGCTATTTAGGAGGATGAGGCAGGAGAATCGATTGAATCCGGGAGGTGCAGGTTGCAGTGAGCCAGATCACGCCAGTGCACTCCAGCCTGGGCAAAAGAGTGAGACTCTGTTTCAAAAAATAAAAAGGGGGGCCGGGTGCGGTGGCTCATGCCTATAATCGCAGCACTTTGGGAGGCCAAGGCGGGTGAATCACTTGAGGTCAGGAGTTCGAGACCAGCCTGACCAACATGGAGAAACCTGTCTCTACTAAAAATACGAAACTAGCTGGACATGGTGGCACATGCCTGTAATCCCAGCTACTTGGGAGGCTGAGGCAGAAGAATTGCTTGAACTCAGGAGGCAGAGGCTGCAGTAAGCCGAGATCGCGCCACTGCACTCCAGCCTGGGAGTGACAAGAGCAAAACTCTGTCTCAAAAAAAAAAAAAACAGGAAATGCTAGGTCACAAGGAGGTCTCATATACCATTGGTTGACATAGAAATATATGCAAATTTGCAATAACTTCCAACATTTTAAATGCACATCTCCTTTGACATGGCAATCCTGCTAATGAGATGAAGGAGAGACACTAAATGAATTTCTTTCTTTCTTTCTTTCTTTTTTTTTGAGGTGGAGTCTCGCTCTGTCGCCCAGGATAGAGTACAGTGGTGCGATCTCAGCTCACTGCAACCTCCGCCTTCCAGGTTCAAGTGATTCTCCTGCCTCACCCTCCCAAGTAGCTGGGATTACAGGCATGGGCCACCACGGCTGGCTAATTTTTGTATTTTTAGTAGAGACGGGGCTTTGCCATGTTGGTCAGGCTGGTCTCGAACTCCTCACCTCGTGATTCACTCACCTCGGGCTCCCAAAGTGCTGGGATTATAGGCGTGAGCCACCGCATCCAGCCTCTAAACGGATTTCTTATTGTAGGACTTCTTCAAGACAAGAATGTGATATGTAGCATCTCCCAAACATATTTAAACCCAGGTGCCTCTTCTTACGAGACATCTCAAAGGACTAGAGTTCCAAGGAAGACATTTGGAAACACTCAATTAGACCGTGCGTGAGAGAGCTCCTGGCACAGATGGTTTTCCAGAAGACTTTCTATTTTCTTCTGCTGGTCCCAAGATTGGCCTCAGACCTCTTATCCCATCATCACCATCTGTTCCTTAAGTCTCTCTCTTCCCTGCCCTGCTACACAATCAGATACATTTCAGCAACTGCCCTCTGCCCCCCTTTCTCTGAAGTATAGATTCCCTTAGGAGTTTCCTAAAGATCTTTATGGCTCATAGTCATGAGGAATGAAGAACAAAAATGTTTTCCCCTCCAATGTCCTTCTCTTTATTCGTTTTGTCTCTATAAGAAATGGCAAGATCAAACAGATATAAGAGGTGAGCCTGGGTATGTGAAAGACCCCAGCTAAAATGCACTAAATTTCAAAGAAAAATTAGATATTATGCCAGACACGGTGGCTCACACCTGTAATCCCAGCACTTTGGGAGGCTGAGTCAGGCAGATCACCTGAGGTCAGGAGTTGGAGACAACCTGACCAACATGGAGAAACCCCGTCTCTACTAAAAATACAAAATTAGCCAGGCGTGGTGGCACAAGCTTGTAATCCCAGCTAGTCAGGAGGCTGAGGCAGGAGAATCCCTTGAATAGGAAGGTAGGAATCTCTACAAAGAGGACCTTGTATGCTATAAACAGTGGAGGACTGGTAACCGGATGCTACCTACACAAGTGAGGTCTGAAATTAATCCCTACATGAATGAACAAACTAACTGGATGTACATTGAGTATAAGTCAGTAAGTCATAGTGACTGCCTTGAGAATTAAAAATAGAGAGAGATCAGCCGGGCGCGGTGGCTCAAGCCTGTAATCCCAGCACTTTGGGAGGCCGAGACAGGCGGATCACGAGGTCAGGAGATCGAGACCATCCTGGCTAACATGGTGAAACCCCATCTCTACTAAAAAAATACAAAAAAAACTAGCCGGGCGAGGTGGCGGGCGCCTGTAGTCCCAGCTACTAGGGAGGCTGAGGCAGGAGAATGGCGTGAACCCGGGAGGCGGAGCTTGCAGTGAGCTGATATCGCGCCACTGCACTGCAGCCTGGGCGACAGAGCGAGACTCCGTCTCAAAAAAAAAAAAAAAAAAAGTAGAGAGAGATCTTGGCAAGAAGCAGGCCCAGTTGAGTAACGCTATCTTGTTTGATGAAGTGAGCTGTTCGCATGTCACAGCGACAGTATGAGAGTCTAAGAAATTCCTAGTGAAGGGCCGGGCGCTGTGGCTCAAGCCTGTAATCCCAGCACTTTGGGAGGCCGAGACGGGCGGATCACGAGGTCAGGAGATCGAGACCATCCTGGCTAACACGGTGAAACCCCATCTCTACTAAAAAAATACAAAAAAACTAGCCGGGCGAGGTGGCGGGCGCCTGTAGTCCCAGCTACTCGGGAGGCTGAGGCAGGAGAATGGCGTGAACTCGGGAGGCGGAGCTTGCAGTGAGCTGAGATCCGGCCACTGCACTCCAGCCTGGGCGACAGAGCGAGACTCCGTCTCAAAAAAAAAAAAAAAGAAAAAAAAGAAATTCCTAGTGAAGACTAGGTACGGTAGCTCACGCCTGTAATCCTAGCACTTTGGGAGGCCGAGGCAGGCAGATTGCCTGAGCTCAGGAGTTCTAGACCAGCCTAGGCAACATGGTGAAACCCCGTGTCTACTAAAAAACAAACAAACAAACAAACAAACAAAAAGAGCCGGGCATAGTGGTGGGCGCCTGTAGTCCCAGCTACTTGAGAGGCTGAGGGAGGAAAACTGCTTGAACCTGGGAGGCAGAAGTTGCAGTGAGCCTAGATCGAGCCACTGCACTCCAGCCTGGCTACAGAGTGAGACTCCATCTCAAAAAAAAAAAAAAAAAAAATCGAAATTCCTAGTGAAATAGATAGCTTTTGCTCTGCTGGGCAAAGTTTCTTTGCCTTCTCATAGGTACTGAATCCCAGCAGGCAGCTGGGGGAAGATGATTCTTCTAATAGCATTTGTCAATAGATCTGTATCCTATTCTAATCTACACAAACAGGCGTGTGCGTGTGTGTGTGTGTGTATATTTTTTATTTTATTTTTTAGAGAGGGGGTATTGCTTTGCTGCCCTGGCAGGTCTCAAACTCCAGGCTTCAAGCAATTATCCCTCCTCTACCTCCCAAAGTGCTGGGGTTACAGGTGTGAGCTGACTCTAGAGTCTCTGAAATTCCTTGAATACAAAGCACAATGGAGGCACAAATTGTTATTATTAAGATAGACCGGCCGGGCGCAGTGGCTCACGTCTGTAATCTCAGCACTTTGGGAGGCCGAGGCGGGCAGATCGCAAGATCAAGAGATCGACATCATCCTGGCCAACGTGGTGAAATCCTCTTTACTAAAAATACAAAAATTAGCTGGGCATGGTGGCGCGCACCTGTAGTCCCAGCTTCTAAGGAGGCTGAGGCAGGAGAATCACTTGAACCCAGGAGGTGGAGGTTGCAGTGAGCCGAGATCACACCACTGCACTCCAGCCTGGCGACAGAACAAGACTCCATCTCAAAAAAAAAAAAAAAAAAAAAAAAAGAGATACAAAGGAGGAAAAGAAAGGGTAACTGTATGCACAGTTGAAAGATCAATTTTATAGAGGACTCCAAGTCACCATAATTAATGATTGTGGGGTGTCTTATATACCACCACGGAATGCCACAAGACATTATTACAGTTTGAATGTGTTCCCCATTCATGTGTTGGAAACTTAATCCCCTCTACAACAGTGTTAAAACGTAAGACCTTTCAGAAGTAATTGGGCTGTGAAAACAAGGCCTTGGTGAGGTGCCGCCATTTCATCCGTCCTCGGTCTCTGCGCCTTTCGCGGAGCTTCCAGCCTCACTATGTTGGGCCAGAGCATCCGGAGGTTCGCAACCTCTGTGGTCCGGAGGAGCCACTAGGAGGAGGGCCCTGGGAAGAATTTGCCATTTTCAGTGGAAAACAAGTGGGCGTTACTAGTTAAGATGTGTTTGTATTTTGGATCTACATTTGCTGCACCCTTCCTTATAGTAAGACACCGACTACTTAAATAATAAGGATATTTCAGTTCATCCATTCAACAGATATGAAGAGTATTTTAAGAGATACAGCCTCTGGAAATGGATCAAACTCTAACTCATGACATACTAGATATGTTTGTCAATAAACTTATGACATAAAAAAAAAGAAGTAATTGGGCCATGAAGGCTCCATCCTCATGAATGGATTAACACTGTTATCTTGGGAATGGGATGAGTTTCCTTTTTGAGACAGGGTCTCGCTCTGTTGCCCAGGCTGGAGTACAGTGGTGTGATATCTGCTCACTGCAACCTCCACCTCCTGGGCTCAAGTGATACTCCTGCCTCAGCCTCCCAAATAGCTGGAATTACAGGCATGTGCTACCATGCCTGGCTAATTTTTGTATTTTCAGTAAAAAAGAGGTTTCGCCATGATGCCCAGGCATCTCAGACTCCTGACCTCAAGTGATCCGCATCCTCGGCCTCCCAAAGTGCTGGGGTTACAGGTGTGAGCCACCACGCTGGCCAAAGGTGTGGGTTTCTTATAAAATGATGAATTCAGCCTCCTTTTGCTGTCTCTTCCTCATTTGCCCCTCTGCCCTCCACCGTGGAATGACACAGCAAGAAAGGTCTCATGAGGTGCCAGCCTCACGATCTTGGACTTCCCAGTCTCCAGAACTGTGAGCCCATAAATTTAGTTTTTTGGGGTGTTTTTGTTTTTTGTTTTTTTTTTTTGAGATAGAGTCTTGCTCTGTCACCCAGGCTGGAGGGCAGTAGCAAAATCTCACTGCAGCCTCTGCCTCCTGGGTTCAAGCGATTCTCATGCCGCAGCCTCCTGAGTAGCTGGGACTACAGGCACATGACACCATGCTTGGCCAATTTTTGTATTTTTAGTAGAGACAGGGTTTCACCATGTTGGCCAGGCTGGTCTTGAACTCCTGGCTTCAAGTGATCCACCTGCCCTCCCAAAGTGCTGGCATTACAGGCATGAGCCACTGCGCCTGGCCCAAATTTCTGTTTCTTATAGATCACCCAGTCTATGGTATTGTGTTATAGTAGCACTAAATGGACTAAGACAGTGATGAAGAATGTGTACAATCTTAAAAGCACATGTAAACTTTGACACACACAGTAGAAAGGAAAAGTTACATTGAGTACAATGTCTCACACCTATAATACCAGCAGTTTGGAGGCTGAGGTGGGAGGCTCCCTTGAGCCCAGGAGTTTGAGGCCGCAATGAGCTATGATTGCATCACTGCACTCCACCCTGGGTGACAAAGTGAGACCTCATCTCTAGTTTTTTTTTTTTTTTTTGAGAGAGAGAGGGTTTCGCTCTTATTGCCCAGATTGAAGTACAATGGAGGGATCTCGGCTCACTGCAACCTCCGCCTCCCTGGTTCAAGCGATTCTCCTGCCTCAGCCTCCCGCATAGCTGGGATTACAGGCACATGCCACCACGCCTACCTAATTTTGTATTTTTAGTAGAGATGGGGTTTCACCATGTTGGTCAGGCTGGTCTCAAACTCCTGACCTCAGGTGATCTGCCCGCTTCAGCCTCCCAAAGTGCTGGGATTACAGGCATGAGCCACTGTGCCCAGCCTCGAGACCTCATCTCTAAAAATAAAACAAAACAAAAAAGGAAATATAGTTTGGCCAAGACAGGTAAATTTAAAAGTCAATATATTTGTTTCAGTAAAATATAATCAGGAAGATAAATCTTTAACAAGCAATTTATAACCTGTGTCCAAAGCCAAAGATAATTTTAAATTATTCATTGATTTAAATTATGAAAAGAAAGGTATCCTACTTGTTACTCTAAATAATTGAGAGTTAACTAGAAATTTAAAGATTTTTTACGAATAAAGGAATGAGTTCCTAAATTCTTGAAAATTTGATTTATGATAACTTTCCTTTCATTAAGTGTAATTAATGAGATTTAAAAAACTGACAAATGGAAACAAAAACTAATAACATGAAGAACTAAGATTTGAATGTGTTTGTGCATAAGTGAAAGTCATGTTTTTTTAATTAAGGATGAATCTAAGAAATACAATTGCAATTGAAAACTCAATGCATACTTCTCCAGAACCTGCTCGGTCTTATTAAAAACAGCCAACTTTTTTTTCTACTAACCTTTTAATCTGAGTTCCTCTTCTTTACTGAAAGATAACATCTACTCTTTGAAATCACCTCTACTGGCTAAAATTAATGAATTGAGGGGAAGGGGACCCCTGACAATTCTGCCTCCAGCCATGGCAGATTAATTTGTAACATACCAACACAGTCTCTCCAGGAATATATGAACAAAACGGAGACGGGGGAAATCATTTGTTGGGTGTCATCAGAGTGGTACCAAGGCATCGAGGACCTGAAGGGGCAAGATTCCACAGAGAAGGGAATCTTAGCTGTGAGCCTGATATTAGTCATCGGTAGCAGTTTTTGTTTTTTTTTTTTTTGGGAGGGGCGGGGGCAGGGGGGTGGGTTGTGGGGAGGTGGGGGAGACAGGCTCTCTCTTGTGTTGCCCAGACTGGAGTGCAGTGGTGCAAGCATGGCTCACTGCAGCCTTGACCTCTATAGCTCAGGCAATCCTCCCACCTGTGCCCCTGGAGTAGTAGAACTACAGGTACATGCCACCACATCCAGCTAATTTTTAAATTTTTTTGTAGAGACAGGGTCTCACTATGTTGCCCAGGCTGGTCACAGACTCCTGGCCTCAAGTGAACCTCCCACCTCGGCCTCCCAAAGTGCTGGTATTATTACAACCATGAGCCACCATGCCTGGCTGCAGTTTTTCTTTTCAGGCCATTTGATGATTCATATCAAATTATCAGAAAACAGCAGATGTAATCCAAGCACTTTGGGAGGTAAAGGCAAGAAGATCACTTAAGGCCAGGAGTTCAAGGCCATCCTGGACAACATAGTGAGACCCCCAGCTCTACAAAATAAATAAATAAATAAATAATTTCACTGAAAAAAAAAGAAAGAAAGCAGAATGGTGGCTGAGAAAATAGAAAATCAGCAGTCTGTATACGGCCAGTTGATGCAGTAATTTCATAAAAATAAGTCTAATTTCAGCCAAATATATATTGCTAGCAGAAATGAGAAAGGCATTACCAACCTTTCCAAATAAGCACTCCAATGATATTCAGCCTGATCTTCATTCAGAATAGTCACTTTTCTCCTGAATCATAATCAGAATGGAATAGAGAGAGAGACAGAGAGAGAGAGAGTCTTGTCTCTGTCACCTTGCTCTGTCACCCAGGCTAAAGTACAGTGGCACGATCGTGGCTCACTGCAACCTCCACCTCCAAGGTTCAAGCAATTCTCCTGCCTCAGCCTCCTGAGTAGCTGGGATTACAGGCATGCAGCACCACGCGTGGCTAATTTTTGTATTTTTTAGTAGAGACAGGGTTTCACCATATTGGCCAGACTGATCTCTAACTCCTGACCTCAGATGTTCCACTCACCTCAGCCTCCCAAAGTACTGGGATTACAGGCATAAGCCACGGTGCCTGGCCCAAAATGGAATATTTTAAAGCCTTAACAAAATAAACATTGTAAGTTAACTTGGTGAATAGTTAAGTAATCAATGATAAAGAACCCTACAAATTGCCTGGTATGGTGGCTCATGTCTGTAATCCCAGCACTTTGGGAGGTCGAGATGGGTGGATGACTTGAGCTCAGGAGTTGAAAACCAGCCTGAGCAACATGACAAAATTCCATCTCTACAAAAAATACAAAAAAAAAAAAAAAGAAATTAACCAGGCGTGGTGGCATGTGCCTATAGTCTCAGCTACCCAGAGGCTGAGGTGGAAGGATTGCATGAGCCCCAGGAGGTTGAGGCTGTAATGAGCCATGATGACACCACTGCACTCCAGCCTGGGCGACAGAGCAAGACCCTGCCCCAAAAAACAAAACAAAAACAAAACAAACAAACAACAACAAAAAAAACCTACAAATCAACCAAAGGCAAGAGAATGCTCTGTTGCAGGTGGGTTCTCCAGAAGCAGATGCTAAGATAAAGTCTGGGGTATAAGATGTTTATTAAGGATCAACACATGTCAGGCCAGGCACAGGGGCTCACGCCTATAATCCCATCACTTTCGGAGACCAAGGCAGGGGGATCATTTGAGGTCAAGACCTCGAGACCAGCTTAGCCAATATGGCGAAACCCCATCTCTACTAAAAATACAAAAATGAGCCGGGCATGGTGGCGGGCACCTGTAATCCCAGCTACTCAGAAGGGTAAGGCAGGATAATCACTTGAACCCAGGAGGCAGAAGTCGCAGTGAGCTGACATCCCACTGACTATTTCACTAAGAGTGAAACTCCATGGCAAAAAAAAAGCAAAAACAAAAACAGAATTAGTCAGGTGTGGGGGCCTAGAGGGGACAAGGTTGTAGTGAGCAAAGATGGCACCACTGCACTCCAGCCTGGGTGCTAGAGCCAGACCTTGCCTCAAAAAAAAAAAAAAGGAGATGAAGTCTTGCTCTTCACTCAGGCTGAAGTGCAGTGGTACAATCATAGCTCACTGTAGCCTCTATCACCTGGGCTCAGCCGATTCTCCTGCCTCAGACTCCAGAGTAGCTGGGACCACCACACCTGGCCCAACTTCTAGAACAGTGCCTGTTACATACGGAAATGCAGTACTATTAGTGGAGTAGGTTAATTCCTGAGTAGCAGCATGTTGACTTAATTTCTTCACCTTTGTTCCATCCTCCACCTACCCAGGCAACCCTTCTTAGCTAAGGCTATGGATTGGAACACCTACAAGTGGTTTTTCCACGTGGCCTGGGCTTCCTCAAACATGGTGACTATATTCCAAAGGTGAGCATCCCTGAGCGGGGAGAGGGGGAGTCAGCCAAAAACTATATGGACTAAGAGTAAAGTGATGTGGCCTGACACCAAGACCCAAACACTCATATTTCACTTGCAGTCATGTTATCAGGCCTCCCCACTCTAACCATGCATCCTTTTTTGTTGTTGCTTTGTTTTGTTTTGTTTTGTTTTGTTTTGTTTTGAAATGGAGTCTCTCTCTGTCTCCCAGGCTGGAGTGCAGTGGCACGATCTCGACTCACTGCAACCTCCACCTCCCAGGTTCCAGTGATTCTCCTGCCTCAGCCTCTCAAGTCGCTGGGACTACAGGCACACGCCACCACACCCAGCTAATTTTTTTTTTTTTTTTTTTTTTTGTATTTTTAGTAGACACGGGGGTTTCACCATATTGGACAGGCTGGTGTTGAACTCCTGACCTCAAGTGATCTGCCCGCCTCGGCCTCCCGAAATCCTGGAATTACAGGCATGAGCCACCACGCCTGGCCAACCATTCATTCTTTGTGCATCATTCAGAAGATTTGCAATGAAAATACAAACAAAACAGCACTGTTCATTATTGTTCCCGAAACTCAGAATTAAGGGAGCGAGGCTGCAGTGAGTGGAAGAGTGGGACATTGGGAATGCTTTTCGTTTATTTCTTTTTGTTTTTAGAGACAGGAGCTTGCTCTGTCACCCAGGCTGGAATGCAGTGGCAGGATCTCAGCTCACTACAACCTCAACCTCCCAGGGTTAAGCAGTCCTCCCACCTCAGCCTCCCAAGTAGTTGGGACTACAGGTGCATGCCACCATGCTTAGCTAATTTTGTTTAGTTGTTGTTGTTGCTGTTTTTGTTGTTGTTGTTTTGAGATAGAGTCTCGCTCTGTCACCCAGGCTGGAGTGCAGTGACACAATCTTGATTCACTGCAACCTCTGCCTCCCAGGTTCAAGTAATTCTCCTGCCTCAGCCTCCCAAGTAGCTGGGACTACAGGCACGTGCTACCATACCTGGTTAATATTTTGACTTTTTTTTTTTTTTTTTTTTTTTTTTTTTTGAGACGGAGTCTCACTCTATTGCCCAGACTGGAGTGCAGTGGCATGATCTCAGCTCACTGCAACCTCCACTTCCTGGGTTCAAGCAATTCTTCTGCCTCAGCCTCCCGAGTAGCTGGGATTACAGATGAGCACGACTGTACCCAGCTAATTTTTGTGTTTTTTTAGTACAGACGGGGTTTCATCATGTTGGCCAGGCTGGTCTTGAACTCCTGACCTTGTGATCTGCCCACCTTGGCATCCCAAAATGCTGGGATTACAGGCTTGAACCACTGTGCCTGGCCAATTTTTTGTATTTTTAGTAAAGATGGGGTTTCACCATGTTGGCCAGGCTGCTCTTGAACTCCTGACCTCAGATGGTCTGCCCACCTCAGCCTCCCAAAGCGCTGGGATTACAGGCATGAGTCACTGTACCATTTTTGTTTATTTTTCATAGAGACACTGTCTCACTATGTTGCCCAGGCTGGTCTTGAACCCTTGGACTCAAGCAATCCTCCCTGCTTGGCCTCCCAAAGTGCTGGGATTACAGGCCTTTGCCACCAGGCCTGGTGGGAATGCTTACTTCAGCAAGTAGAGGACTCACTTGGGCTCTGGGTGACTCGGAAGCACAGCCACATACAAGTGTCATCACTGTCACCTGCGTCAGCATACTATTTGCATTCGTTTTTTTCTCCTCTCTTCCATTGTTGATTTGTCATACTTACTTGGTTCACATTATAGAGAATACATTTTCTTGGGAAAGAAGAAGGCATTATAATACAGTGTGAAAACTCCAGGTTTATTCCTTTATGAAGAATGATTGTGTCATCATTAGGAATTTTAGTGTGAATTCTTCTATGCTGGGTGGCCCATTTGATAGAAAGTGAATTTCAGACTAGGTCAGTACTAAGACAATGATTCACTCCTAGGCCCTCAAAGTCAGCATCCAACTCAGTTCTTTTTAACATCAATGGGATGTATTCATTAGCCAGAGTTAAAATAATCTAAAAACTTCTTCCAACAAAATAATTGGATTGAAATAACATCCAGAGTGGTTAGACTGAAGAGAAAAAAAAAAAAAAAAAAAAGGCATTATTCAATTTCCAAATACAGTACACCTTGAATAATAAAATGAACTCGTTCTTGTTTTATTGTGGGTATTGCTTCATAATTGTCCTTAATGTTCATTCTTTGTTTCTTCTTGGGAAGATCAGAAAGGGATGACTAAAGTAGAGGCAAAGTCAGCAACTTATCTTCAGGCATAACTACTTTTTCTGTATCCTGAACCCTCGAGAGGGATTTCTGAAGAAAGAAAGAGAAAAATTAAACCTTATCCAATGGAATGTAGAAAGCTGGAAATAAAAAGGCCTTAAAATTTGTAACAGATATCTTTCTGGTTTATGACCACATTTTCTAACATCTGTTGAGGGACATTTTCTGACCAAAAGGCCTGTCAGTATCAATAAGGAGAGACGCTTTCCTCATTGTTCTAGAATCTACAGTGTCCAGCGTTATTGAAATGGATATATACTGCTAGTTCATACCAAAGGATGGAGAGCGAGAGTGAAGAGGGAAGGGAAAGAGGAGCAGGGATTAAAGTGTGGAGTCGCCCCTGGCCCTGCTTTGAACTCTCACTGGCTTTTTGGAACTTAACCAAGATCAAACAGGCAGTTGCCGCCAGCTCAAGGCCTCTGGTTCTCTATAATTTTTGGAGTAGATTTTGAGGTTACGATTATGAAGTTTTGTGGTAACTTTAAACTGGAAAGTATTGCATTCACCTTTTATATTCCCCAAAGAAAGAAGAAATGCCCGGCCATGTAATGAAACTCCTTTCGATCTGACCATTGTGTGAGGAACAGATTTCAAACTGAGCAAATCTTTGCAACCAGACTCAAATGTTTCCCATTACAGCCCTGCACGGGTATCAGTGTGCAAGGGGCTGCTGCAGAGTGTGCAACTCTCCCAGCAAAATGCACACATTTGGTGGCTTGGTTAGAGTATCAAAATCATATCCACGGTTGAACACATAAGTGCAAACACACTTACGATCACCATACCTTAGAGCCTAAACGATAAGAATGCAGACCGGGCGCGGTGGCTCACGCCTGTAATCCCAACGCTTTGGGAGGCCAAGGCGGGGGCGGATCACGAAGTCAGGAGTTCAATACCAGCCTGGCCAACATAGTGAAACCCCATCTCTACTAAAAATACAAAAATTAGCTAGGCATGGTGGTACGCACATGTAGTCCCAGCTACTTGAGAGGCTGAGGCAGGAGAATTGCTTGAACCCGGAAGGCGGAGGTCGTGGTAAGTTGAGATCATGCCACTGTACTCCAGCCTGGGGGACAGAGCAAGACTCCACATAAAAAAAAAAAAAAAAAAAAAACAAAAAAAAAACACACAAATTCCATAAATTGTCTTGAAAAAAAATCTGATTTCACAAAACATACATTGCTCAAATCATTGCAGCCTTAATTCCTTGAATAAGAATTGCTCATTTGCCATGTCTACAACATATCTTACTAGAATCCTTCAGTTTAGCAACTTGTGCTACCCTGTAAAACCAGTGCTAGAAAGTGACGGTTTTTGTTTTTTTGTTTTTTTTTTTTTTTGAGATGGAGTCTTGCTCTGTTGCCCAGGCTGGAATGCAGTGGTGTGATCTCGGCTTACTGCAACCTCTGCTTCCTGGGTTCAAGCGATTCTCATGCCTCAGCCTCCCAGGTAGCTGAGATTACAGGCATGCGCCACCATGACTGGCTAGTTTTTGTATTTTCATTAGAGAAGTGGTTTCACCATGTTGTCCAGGCTGGACTCAAAATCTTGACCTCAAGTGATCCACCCACCTCAGCCTCCCAAAGTGCTGGGATTACAGGTATGAGCCACCATGCCCGGCCTCAACAGAAAGTTTCAATCTACCATAATATAATTGCTACTGTGGTTTTAGGGGAAATTTCCTTCCCCTTCACCTTGTCTCAGAGTACACATTAAAAACAATCAGTTCTTATAAAATAGCTACAGACTACAGCCTTTGAAGCCAAATTAAAGTCATCATGTGTAACTACAATAACGCTAATGAGAACAGAAACAATAGCAGTTATAAGATGCTCTTATCAAAGACTTCAGTAAAGTTCATAGATGTTATCTTATGAATCCTTTTTGAACAGTGGGCATTGTTATCTCCACTTTATCGGATGGGGAACCAAGACATTCAGTGATAACTTGCCAAGGTCATCAGATTCCTCAGAGCCACACCAAAACAGAAAGCCATAATGGTGTGTGCTGCCTTGGTCCTCTGGGATGTGTCTTTTAGAACTTCATGCTAGAGTCCATCTTACATTCTCAACTCAGAAGCCAACTTGGTTTGCATACATACCAGGAGTAACTTTGCTTTTTGTTTGTTTTTTTTAAGTAGAAATGGGGTCTCACTATGTTGCCCAAGCTAGTTTCAAGCTCTTGTCTCCAAGCCATCTTTCTGCCTTGGCCTCCCAAAGTATTAGGATCACATTCATGAGCCACCGTGCGCAGCCTAGGAGTAACTTTGGTAGAAAATGTGCTGACCTAGGTAAGAGAGAAAGAGAGAATAGAGTGAGAAAAATAAAGGCGATCTGTGACTCCTTAAAGAAGTTACTTCTATAACTGTCCAAAAGGAGATCATTTTTGGAGTCTTTTACAGCTTCGGCGTAATTTAGTACAACTTGTATGACTCAAAAACACACTTCTATCCTGAAAATATCCTTTGCTATAATAACTTCATATTTTTGTTTTGTTTTGTTTTTAAGAAAGAAACAGGGTTTCTTTCACTCCTGCCACCCAGGCTGGAGTGCAGTGGCGCCATCTCGGCTCACTGCAACCTCTGCCTCCCTGGCTCAAGTGATTCTCCTGCCGTAGCCTCCCAAGTAGCTAGGACCACAGGCATGCGTGCCACGATGCCCAGCTAATTTTTGTATTTTTTGTAAAGATGGGGTTTCACCATGTTTCCCAGGCTGGTCTTGCCCTCCTGAACGCAAGTGATCTGCCCACCTTGGCCTCCCAAAATGATGGGATTGCATACATAAGCCACCAAGCCCAGCCTCAGCATTTTAAATTACATTGAATGCTTTCTCCTGAGATCCCAAACTTAGTACAATAGACGTTAATATTTAAAAGTGACATTTGTAATTGATTTCAATATGTATTATATCATACTAAAAAATCTGCTGTTATCTTATTATATATTGATATCAGAAAAGATTACCTGATCTCTTGCTTGAAAAAAAGAAAACATGTAGAATAAACATACATTTCTTTTTTGAGACAGTTTCACTCTTCCATCCAAGCTGGAGTACAATGGCATGATCTTGACTCACTGCAATCTCTGCCTCCCTAGCTCAGGAGATCTTCTGGCCTCAGCCCCCGAAGTAACTAGGACCACAGACGCTTGCCCACGCCTGGCTAATTTTTGTATTTTTGGTAGAGACGGAGTTTCACCATGTTGGCCAGGCTGGTCTCAAACTTCTAAGCTCAAGTGATCCACCCACCTGGGCCTCCCAAAGTGCTGGAATTACAGGCGTGAGCCACTGTGCCTGGTCAGGAGTCTTTCAGAGGTTGTATGAGACTCATTCAAAAAGCCACTCTTTCTTTTTTATTTTTATTTTTTGCTTTCATTAATTAATTGTTTTTTCTCTTTTTGAGACAGAGTCTCACTCTGTTGCCCAGGCTGGAGTGCAGTGGTGTGATCTCTGCTCACTGCAACCTCTGCTTCCTGGGTTCAAGTGATTCTCCTGCCTCAGCCTCCCGAGTAGCTGGAATTACAGGCATGTGCCACCATGCCTAGCTAATTTTTGTATTCTTAGTAGAGACGGGGTTTCACCATGTTGGCCAGGCTGGTCTCGAACTTCTGACCTCAAGCGGTACACCCACCTCGGTCTCCCAAAGTGCCGGGATTACAGGTATGAGCCAATTTTAATTTAAATATTTTATTCCTTTATGTGTTCAGAGTAAATAATTCCTCTTTCTCCTATTCTTTCCCACTTTTTATGGTCCCAATTCCAATCATCCTAGACTACCACCAAAATGTTCACTGGCTCCAGTTTAAGGTGATATTGACCTAGAAGTATATGCATTATTAATTGTTAGACTTTCGAGGCCTAAAAATTTTCCAGGGTCCAAAGGCCATCATTTGTAATGGTAGAATTTCAGCTATGTTGACGGATGGAGCCATTTTTGAAAACCAAGTCAATTCCCTTTAACTCAGGTTACAGAAGGAATTTGTGTGTAAGGCAAGTCCTGAATACAGATTTTGATTACTTTTCAGCTTATGTTAAAATTTCAAAACCTAACAAAGCTGAAAAGTCATCTACCAAAGAATGATGAGCATTGACTCTCCAAGCCCTTGAATTCTAAACCACAGACTGATAATCCCCTTAGACCTCAGTGGCCCCACCCCGCATCGCACCCCCATTGCTTCTGTTAATTAGTAGGGGTAAAGAGGGAGCCAGAAGGAAAGCAAGGAGAACTGGAGGACTTACAATAGGATCTGTCAGGAGGCTAAGCTCCTCCTTGGAAGAAACCCTCTCGCCACAAGGATTACTGATGCCTGTAATTCTACAATTAAAGAATCCTTCTTCTCTGAATAAAATGAAAATACCCTGGTGAAAGTTCAGGTCTTACTCCAAAACCTAATAGTATATCTCAACACCTACAACAGCAATATTTAGGGTGTTTGGCAAAACTCATGATTCCTGGATGTCAACACAGAAATCACTGAATTTCTTTTTTTAATTTTATTTTTATTTTTCATTTATTTTATTTTATTTTTATTTTTTATTTATTTTATTTTATTTTTTTGAGACGGAGTCTCACTCTGTCACCCAGTCTGGAGTGCAGTGGCGCGATCTCAGCTCACTGCAACTTCCGCCTCCTGGATTCAGGCGATTCTCCAGCCTCAGCCTCCTGAATAGCTGGGATTACAGGAGTGCACCACCATGCCCGGCTAATTTTTGTATTTTAGCAGAGATGGGGTTTCACCATGTTGGCCAGGCTGGTCTCAAACTCCTGACCTTAAGTGATCTATCCGCCTAGGCCTCCCAAAATGCTGGGATTATAGGAATGAGCCACCGCGCCCGGCCCGGAAATCCCTGAATTTCTAACTCAAATTCTCATTTGATCCTTATGCACAGTGAAGTGGAAAGACTTCTGGCTTAGAGCTAGAGAGAAATAAAGAGGAAGCAAGAGTAGAAGATGAAGCCTGGGCAACATAGCAAAACCCCATCTCTACAAAAAATGAAAATGAATAAAAATTAGCTAGACATGGTGGTGTGCACCTGTGGTCCCAGCTACTTGGGAAGCTGAGCTGAGAGGATCACACAAGCCTGGAAAGTCAAGGCTGCAGTGAGCCCTGATCATGCCACTGCACTCCAGCCCGGGCAAGAGAGCAAGACTCTGTCTCTAAAACAAAGAATTGAAGATGGGGGACTGGGGTGGGGGGCTGTAGAATCAAAGGTAAACACTCATAAAGTATGGTGTATTTGACAATTTAAGCCACTCTTGAAAGGCACAGAGAAGGCCAAAAAGGGAAATCAATGAGAAAAAAGGAAAGGAAGAGTGCATAAATTTTGTGAACCTGGCATGAACTTCCAAAATGTTGTTCTGCATTAAATAGGTCTCTACCACCTCATGAAGGAAAAAGTTTTGTTGTTGCTCTTCTTTCCTTTATTTCCCTTTTTTTTTTTTTTTTTTTTTGACGGAGTCTCTCTCTCTGTCACCCAGGCTGGCGTGCAATGGTGCAATCTCAGCTCACTGCAACCTCTGCCTCCCAGGTTCAAGCAATTCTCCCGCCTTAGCCTCCCAAGTATCTGGGATTACAGGCACACACCACCATGCCCAGCTAATTTTTGTATTTTTGTAGAGATGGGGTTTCACCATGTTGGCCAGGCTGGTCTTGAACTCCTGACTACATGTGATCTGCCCGCCTCGGCCTCCCAAAGTGCCAGGATTACCGGTATGAGCCACCATGCCTGGCCACCTTTATTTCCTTTTTATTTAAAAAGGTTCCTTTCCATATTTAACATATAGAATTTTGCTTAGGAAATATGGGTTTTGTGGAAAGTTAGGAAGGCATTTTTTACAAATAAATGCTGGGTATTAATGAATTCTACATCTTTTCCCACATTTATTTCTTCAAAGATGTCTACAAAGATAGTATTTTTGCAGGTTCTTTTTTTCTACATAGCACCTCACTTTAAAAAGGCAAAATATTATTCACACAAACATCTTTTACTCACTCTACCCAATATTAGAAGCACTATAGGCTCCAAAGACTATCATGATTAACCTTCCTCGAATAAAACTTTAGGGATCCGCTTTGAACCCACAAAAGAAATTAAATGCACAGTTAAGACTGATTTTCATCATCAAGTTGCAACAGGGAATTGTCTTTAAAGCCGTCTCCTGCTGCCTTCATTAGAGTCTTGATCTCTTGCCGCAAATTTATATTCCTTTGTGGGTTTAAGGCAGATATTTGATATCCTTTTAATCTATATTTATTAGGCGAGCTATTGATGAGTCTCATTCTTCCACAAATTCATGAACAATATTCCCGTGGCCACTATAGTGGGAGTCTTAACTGAATACAAGATCTTTGAGATAAGTGACCATTTTTCACAGGGTAAATGGTATATTAAATAACCAAAATGTGGCCAGGCACTGTGGCTCATGCCTCTAATCCCAGCACTTTGGGAGGCTGAGGCAGGCAGATCACGAGGTCAGGAGTTTAAGACCAGCCTGACTAACATGGTGAAACCCCATCTTTACTAAAAAAAAAAAAAAAATACAAAAATTAACTGGGCATGGTGGTGTGCACCTGTAATCCCAGCTATTCAGGAGGCTGAGGCAGGAGAATCACTTGAACCTGGGAGGCAGAGGTTGCAGTGAGCAGAAATCATGCTACTGACCTCCAGCCTGGACAATAGAGTAAGACTCCGTCTCAAAAAAAAAAAAAAAAAAAAAGTGCAAGTTAAAAACAGATATCAGCCTCTGCTTTAAGATCCACTTTGAGGCTGGGCATGGTGGCTCACACCTGTAATCCCAGCACTTTGGGAGGCCAAGGCAGGCAAATCCCTTGAGCTCAGGAGTTTGAGACTAGCCTGGGCAAACATGGTGAGACCCCCATCTCTACAAAAAATACAAAAATTAGCTGGGCGTGGTAGCATGCGTCTGTAGTCCCAGCTACTCGGGAGGCTGAGGAGGGAGGGTCTCTCCAGATTGGGTGGCAGAGGTTACAGTGAGCTGAGATCACGCCACTACGTTCCAGTCTTGAGTGAGAGAGTGAAAGAGTGAGACCCTGTCTAAAAAAAACAAACAAAAAAAATCCACTTTGGCTTGCTCCACAAACCCCAGTCAACCAGCAAAAAGTTAAGGATGCCCATAACAGAGAGTACCAAAAGAGAGGATTTCTGCCCTCTTCCCCACCCCCATTATCTGCTTTTCCAGATGGCCCCTCCCAATTCAGGACCGTCTGTATCTGACAAAGCTCCTGATTGGAAGAAACTGGGACCTAGAGAGCAGGAACCATTTGCCTGACTGCTCTCAAATTCATTCATTGCACCCCTGCATCACAGGGGAATTCATTGCACCCCTGGGTCACAGTTACCAACTGGGATCCAGCTATGGTCAGTCAGTGGGAGGCCCTGGAAGGAGATGAGGGAGGAAGGGTATGGGAAGAAGGAGGAAGTCAGAGTAGTTCTTCCCTTCCTCTCTGCTTTAGGCAGCATCTTTGACTGTGGCTGCATTGCCTCCATGGTTACACCTCCCGCTGGGCAGGCTCCCATTGGCGGAACCTAGCTGGGAGCCAGTTGATGAGGGAGCCTAGGAAATGCCGTTTCCAGATCAACCCCTTGGACATGATACAGACCAAATCAGGGGCAGTGTGAGGACTGGATCTGAGAAGAAACAGCCAAATGATCAGCACAAAGGACAAAACTAAGAAGAGTCACTGGAGGCCAGGCACAATGGCTCATGCCTGTAACCCCAACACTTTGGGAGGCCAAGGGCCGGCGGATCACCTGAGGTCAGGAGTTTGAGACCAGACTGGCCAACATGGTGAAACCCTGTCTCTACTAAAAATACAAAATTTAGCCGGGCGTAGTGGCAGGTGCCTGTAATTTCAGCTATTTAGGAGACTGAGGCAGGAGAAATGCTTGAACCTGGGAGGTGGAAGTTGCAGTGAGCTGAGATTGCACCACTGCACTCCAGCCTGGGCAACAAGAATGAAACTCCATCTCAAAGAGGAAAAAAAAAAAAAAAAACAAGAGGCATTGGGTCTTCTCTAGCTTGGCAGGATGAAGAATGACAACTAACTCTAAAGCATCCATTCCATTCCATATATATGGAGCATTCACCAGGTGTTTGGAATTGCACTAGGTGCTAAGAATGCAAAGATCAAGGGCAGGGCGAAGTGATTCATGCCTATAATCCCAGCACTTCAGGAGGCTGAAGTGGGAGGAATGCTTGAGCCCAAGAATTCGAGAACAGCCTGGGCAAAGTAGTGAGACCACCCCCCATCTCTGAAAAAATAAAAAAATAAAAATAAGAATGCAAAGATCAATAGCATATTGTCCCAGCTCTCACACACTTGGGTTTGCATCCTACCTCTATCCCTTACTTCTAGTTGGCTTTAGGTAACTTTGACCACTTCAAGCCTTCTTTTCCTCCATGATGAAATGGGGAAAGCAATAGTATCGACTTACGGTAGATATCCCATGAGCATTTGTTGGAAAAAATTGTGTTTAAGTGAGAATCTTAATAAGTAAAATGAAGTTACATGTATTGATCACCTCCTCTATGCCAGGCATGGAGCTTAGTGTTTCACATACATTATTTTCATTTCTACAACAACTCTCAAGGTGGGGGAAACAAGCAGTTATAATACAACGTGGTAAGAGCTATACTAGTGGCACCTGCAAACCGTGATGAGAACACAGTAGGGAGTCATTAGCTTTTTCTAGGGAACCCCATAGAGACTTCACAGAGAAGAGAGGGAAGATTTCATAACAATAATAATAATAACAGCAGTAGCTAACACCCATGGAGAATTCATTCAGCACCAGGCCCTGAGCCACAAAACACGCCTTCAGTCAACAAGCAATCTCTGCGACTTCCTCCTCGAGGTCTTAGCTCCCAGGGAGGGATGTGGTCCTATCATCCCATTTTGTAGAGAAAGAAACTAACCTTTAGAGTTGCTAAATAACGTGCCCAAGGTCACCCGGCTAGTAACGGTCAGGGTCAGGATCCAAACCTGAGTGTGCCTGATTCCAAAGCCCACACACCGAGGAACGGTGCCTTCCTGCCTTTATTAATGTATGGCTTTATTAAGAGCTAACCAGCACACAGCAGCTGCACAAATGACAAATTTGTGCGCTAACATCCAACAGACTGTAGGCTCCTTGGGGGAACTGTGCAGAACAGAGCCTGATACTGAAGGTGCTTAATTCTTTGGGAAGTCCAGCGTGTTTGATTCCAGCTGCACAGCCCCGGCTCAGAGGAGCTGGGGACAAAGGGCTCCATCCTGGGACTGGGGGAGGTGGCCGAGGTGAATAAAGTGCTGTCTGGAAAGCAACTGCATGGCCTTGAGAGATGAGTTAACCCTTTCAAGACACCAGGCTAATATTTGGTTTAATTATCTCTTCCAAGGTACTAAACGACACTCCAATGGTCTCAGAGTAAATTTATCTCTCAAATGGGAGCCATTTACTAACCTACTTCAGAGCGCAACCCTTCTGTCTTAGACAGCTTCTCTTTAAAAGGACAGTTGTAAGCAAGTTCTCTACTTGTCTGCTTTAAAGAGCGTGGAGAGAAGTCCTTAAAACTTCCCAAGATTACTTTTAATTAAAAAGATACGAATCCTTATTTTTTCCCATTTCTCCAACCTTCTGTGCTGCGGGGGGAGATGAGATATTTAGCAAATAAAAAGAGACCTTTTCTTCGAATTTCAGAGCTGTTCAATTATAAACACGGCTGCCTGCAAAGTTGGAAATCAATTCAACTGCAATCTTCTTTAAAGCTTTTTAAATGCAACTGCTAACCTGTCTAGATGTTTAACTTTCAGGTTTCAAAACCTGTCAGTTAAAACTTACTTACTGTTACTCCTTTTCTCTGAAGCTACAAGCCAGAAGAGAAATTATGTAGCAAATTGGAAACAAGGAACTAAGACTTGATAGCAACACAAAAGGCTAGCTGACGGGCTGGAGTGCAAGACACTGCAATTCTTGCTCTGAAAATGAATAAGGATTACAGGGCTCATCTACTGGCGGTGTCTAATGAGGTTGCGCCTTCTCAGTTCTGAAACAAGCAGTCAATTGATCCCTTCACAAGAACACCTGGTCTATTCCGAGAATAAAAAATTAGTCAAACCTGTTGTTGGCTGAGTTTACCAGTCAATTCTGTTAAATTGTGGCATTGGTAGCAATAGGGAGGCATAGTTCATTAAAAATACCATTCGGGGAAATCCTGAGGCAATGGGATAGTGATTACTGAACTAATTCTATTGGCCTGAAAGAGTTAATTCAACTCCTAAAGGGAAGCAATTTACTTTCTATTCCTCCTGAGGATGGACCAGGCTCTTAAGGAGTTTACTACAATGAGGCTGTTTTTTACCAGCCTTCCCCTCCACTCCCCTCACGTAAAGTTCCCCTGACGGTTGTCAAGCCCAAGATGAAGATGGGGTGTACCAGGAGGGTCACCTGGCATTACTCACATGAGCCCCTCTCAGGCAGCCTGGGTAATGCTGAATAAATCCATGCATGCAAGGAAAGGGCACAAGGACAAATCCTCGGACTTTGTGTGTCTGGATTCTAAACACCTACCCAAATTCTAAGCAGCGCAGCCAGATAAATCCATCAGCGAGAGTGGCTAAGGGATTCCTGATTTATATGCAACCTTGGCAGTGTCTCATTGGGCCCAAAGTGCCAGTGTAAACAGTTCTGGACAGGCTCCCGTCCTGCTTCAGCAGAGAACAGACACCATCCTCCTGGACCACAAACGTCCTCATTGCAAATGAAAAGGAGGGAGGGGGTCACGTTTCAGGAGAGCAGTGTTAAATGAATAACACATGCCCTTCCAGATACATGTGTGTGTGCTTTTTAATAATTAATTATGAAAAGTGTCATAGATCAAAATAGCTATCATATAATGACTCCCCGATGCACCTGTGACACAGCTGCAACAATTAATAACTTATGGCCCATCTTATTTCAACTGGAACCCCACCCACTCACCCCATGACAATGTTATCTTGAAGCAATCCCCAGACTTTTGTAATTTCATCCATAAATATTTTAGTGTGTATTTCTAAAAAATCAGATCTCTCTCTTTTTTAAAAAACAAACCCAAAATAATTACTACCCCTAAAAAAAAAAAAAAAGAAAAGAAAAAGAAAAGAAAGAAATAAAGAACCAGGCCAGGCTCAGTGGCTCATGCCTGTAATCCCAGCACTTTGGGAGGCCTAGGTAGGAGGAACACTTGAGGCCAGGAGTTTCAGACCAGCCTGGGCAACATGGTGAGACCCTATCTCTACAAAAAAATAGAAAATTAGCTGGATGTAGCGTCACGTGCCT
This sequence comes from Theropithecus gelada, assembly GCF_003255815.1. Classification (NCBI taxonomy): domain Eukaryota; kingdom Metazoa; phylum Chordata; class Mammalia; order Primates; family Cercopithecidae; genus Theropithecus; species Theropithecus gelada. Next base: position 18,191,878 of record NC_037671.1, read on the forward strand.
GTAGTCTCAGCTACTCAGGACACTGGGGTGGGAGGATCACTGAAGCCCAGGAGGTCAAGGCAGCAATGAGCCATGATCCCACCACTGCACTCCAGCCTGGGCAACAGAGTTAGATCTTGTCTCCAGGATCAAAAAAAAAGGCCAGGCATAATGGCTCATGCCTGAAATACCAGCACTTTGGGAGGCTCAGGCAGGTAGATCACAAGGTCAGGAGTTCGAGACCAGCCTGGCCAATATGGTGAAACCCCACTCTACTAAAAATACAAAAAAATTATCTGGGCACGGTGGCACACACCTGTAATCCCAGCTACTCAGGAGGCTGAGGCAGGAGAATTGCTTGAACCCGGGAGGCAGAGGTTGCAGTGAGCTGAGATCGTGCCACTGCACTCCAACCTGGGTGACAAGAGCAAAACTCTGTCTCAAAAACAAACAAAAAAATAGGCAGGCATGGTAGTGCTCGCCTGTAATCCCAGCTACTCACAAGGCTGAGGTAGGAGACTTGGCTGAGTCTGGGAGGCAGAGGTTGCAGGGAGCTGAAATCAAACCACTGCACTCCAGCCTGGGCGACAGAGCAAGACTGTCTCCAAAAAAAAAAAAAACAAAAAAAGGATAAAATGGTAAAATTTATGTTGTGTGTTTATATTTGGCCACAAATTTTTTAATGGTAGGTTTGTTTTTTTTTTTACGAAAAAACCTTCATATCATAAACTATTCACTAAGTGTTGAAATTTTCTCACAAATACCAAAAATTGTGTTCAGTCTGCTTGCATCACAAGCCATATAAGGTTCACGTACTGTGGCTGGTGAGCAGGTATTTTAAAAACCTGCATATTCCCCCTCCAGCCACCTGTTTTTCCCCTATTACAATTTATTCATGGAAAAACTTTTCCTGTAAAGTTTTCCACAGTAAATATTTTGTTCCTCACATCCTTATGGGGTCTTCTCTCTTTCTCTCTCTTTTTTTTTTTTTTTTTTTTTTGAGTCCTGCTCTGTCATCCAGGCTGGAGCTCTGTCATCCAGGAACTCCCGGGTTCAAGCGATTCTCCTGCCTTGGCCTCCCGAGTAGCTGGGATTACAGGTGTGCACCAACACACCCAGCTAATTTTTTTTTTTTTTTTCCTGTATTTTTAGTACAGACGTGGGTTTCACCACGTTGGCCAGGCTGTCCTCAAACTCCTGGACTCAACCAATCTGCCCACCTTGGCCTCCCAGAGCGCTGGGATTATAAGCATAAGCCACAGTGCCCCACCTTTGTCTTCTTGAATACTGAAAGTTAAATCAGGAGACCAGATCAGATTCAAGCTTGATGGTTTTGGCAAGACCACTGCCTAAGTCCAACTATGCCACTGTAAGAGTATATGAATGGCCCAAAATGTAAATGTGCAAATATTCATCAACAAACTATGATGAACAACTCATTACATGCTCCCACCATCAGTGGTCTTAGAACAGGGGTAGGAGGAATGAGAGAAAATATCCACACACACAAAAAAACTTGTTTCTGGGTTTTTGTTTTGTTTTGTTTTTTGAGACGAGGTTTCACTTTGTCGCCCAGGCTGGAATACAGAGGCGCAATCATGGTTCACTGCAGCCTCAACCTCCCTGGGCTCAGGTGATCCTCCTGTTTCAGTCTCCCAAGTAGCTAGAACTACAGGTAAGTGCCACCACACCAGGTAAAAGTATTGCATTTTTTTGTGTTATATTTTTGGTATAGAGACTTTTATTTTTAACAATATTGCCCAGAATAAAAAAAAAAAAAAAAAAGTTTTAAGACAAAATCTTTGTCATCAAGGAACCTGAAATCTTGTTAAGATGGCAAAACTGATACATGCAGAACAATTAATAATTAAGTGCAGGCCAGGCATGGTGGCTCATGCCTGTAATCCCAGCACTTTGGGAGGCCAAGGTAGACGGATCGCCTGAGGTCAGGAATTGGAGACCAGCCTGGCCAACATGGTGAAACGCTGTCTCTACTAAAAGTACACACACACAAAAAATTAGCCAGTTGTGGTGGTACATGCCTGTAATCCCAGCTACTCGGAAGATGGAGGCAGGAGAATTGCTTGAACCCAGGAGGCAGAGGTGGCAGTGAGCCGAGATCGCACCACTGCACTCAAGCCTGGGCAACAAAGCCAGACTCTGGCTCAAAAATAATAATAATAATAAAGTGCAAAACTGCTATGACTATCAAACCCTATGTCATTCTAAGGGTGAGATCATCTAAGAAGGTTTTAGGTTGTATAAAGTTCCTGAAATGGATCTTGAAGGATTGCTAGATTTTTGGAAGAAAGAAGGCATTCTAGGAAGTGAAAACTATACAAAGAAAAGCACAAAGGTTGGCATTTGGAGGCAGATAGGGAGGATCATTTAAACAGGCTGAGAATGATAATATAGGGGAATGAAAAGTCAACAGAGAAATAAGCGTTGGAAGAAGCCCACTGATCTCTAGAGATTAAGAATCAGTTGTTACTTATGTTTTGGCATGCACACTTAGGCAAGATTCTAAAGGTCTATAAATATTGTGGATGTTTTGAGGATCTGATGTCTAATATCTTTTAATAGAAGAATTGAGGTGTTATCTGATTGAAGTCTTTTCCAGCTGAGTTCATCCTTTCTAGAGACTAAACACATAAAATTTTTTTAAGAAAAATACAGTTAGAACTTGTAGAATGTTTAGGATTTGCCTTAAAATGCATAGGAGGGGATGAAGGGTGGAGAAAATGTAGATGAAAAAAGATGGACAAAGAGTTGGTAATTGTTGAAGCTGAGTGATGGGTATATAGGGCTCATTATGCTGTTCTCCCTACTTTTGAGTATGTTTAAAACTTCCATAATAAAAAGTTATTTGTAAACCTATTGCTATTGGGGTCAAGGGTCATTCCCACATTCCATGTTTCCCATGTTATAGGAAAAAAAGGACTCACTAGACCGGAAGATGTGGTGCTTGTCTCTTCTGTTGTCAGGTTGTTTAACTCTGAGCCAATTACTTCGCCTTTGTGGGTCTCAATTCCCTTCTCTGTAAAATGAAGGGAAGAGGGAAAAGAACTACTGCTTATTGAATGCCTACTATGTGCAGGAATTTTGCGATGCACTTTATACACACGCTGTCAAGTACCAAGAGGATGGGCACAATGTTCTCCTTAGTCTTTCAAGTTTCTTTCCCTCTCTAGGCATCCAGGAATTATCCACTTAAGTTCATTTCGTGATTTGATAAACCCATGTGACTAATGCCTGGCACGTCTTAGGAGACATAGAAATAAAAGAGACAGCTCCTGTTTTCAACGATTTTGTTATCTAGAAGGACAGCTAGGACAAACGAGTGTAATACAACTGATCAATGTTATAATAACTGTTACAACAACTAAATAGGAAAGATACTAAATGTTTTACCTTATATGTAGTGTGCATCCCTACAATATGAGAAAATGATGCAATGGTGTACTGATAGAACCAGACGGTGCTGGGTGGGGGTCCTGTAAGAGGAACACTCATCCCTGACTGAGGGGGTCAGAAGGTTTCATAGAGGAGACAATGTCTATGTTAAGTTTTTTTTTTTAAAAAATAAACTTGTTGCCTGGGTGCGGTGGCTCACACCTGTTATCCCAGCACTTTGGAAGGCCAAGGTGAGTGGATCACCTGAGGTCAGGAGTTCAAGACCAACCTGGCCAACATGGTGAAACTCTGTCTCTACTGAAAATACAAAAATTAGCCAGGCATGGTGGCACTCACCTGTAATCCTAGTTACTCGGGAGGCTGAGGCACAAGAATTGCTTGAATCTAGGAGGTGGACGTTGCAGTGAGCTGAGATAGCACCAATGTACTCCAGCCTGGACAACAGAGCAAGACTCCATCTCAAATAAATAAATAAACAAAATGGGCCAGGCGCAGTGGCTCATACCTGTAATCCTAGCACTTTGGGAGATCGAGGCAGGTGGATCACCTGAGGTCAAGAGTTTGTGAGCAGCCTGGCTAACATGGGGAAACCCTGTCTCTACTAAAAATACAAAAAAATCAGCTGGGTATGGTAGTGGGCATCTGTAATCCCAGCTACTTGGGAGGCTAATCTCTTGAAACTGGGAGGCAGAGGTTGCAGTGAGCCGAGATCGCGCCACTGCAGCCTGGGTGACAGAGAGACTCTGTCTCAAAAGAAATAAATGAATAAATAACAATTAAAATAAATAAATAAATAAAATGCAATTATACAGTATTTGTCCTTTTATGTCTGGCTTCTTTCACTTAGCATAATCCCCTCAAGGTTCATCTATGTTGTAACATGTGCCAGAATGTCCTTCCTCTTTAAGGCTAAATAATATTCCATTGCATGAATATTCATTTTATTTGTCCATTCATTAATTGATGGACACTTGGGTGGCTTCAACCTTTTGGCAATTGTGAATAAAGCTGTTATGAAGACGAGTGTATAAAAATCTGTTTGTGGTCGGGCACGGTGGCTCACACCTGTAATCCCAGCACTTTAGGAGGCCGAGGGGGGCATATCATGAGGTCAGGAGATCGATACCATCCTGGCCGACATGGTGAAACCCCTTCTCTACTAAAACACACCAAAAAAATGAGCTGGGCATGGTGATGCGTGCCTGCAGTACCAGCTACTCAGGAGACTGAGGCAGGGAATCGCTTGAACCGGGGAGGCAGAGGTTACAGAGAGCTGAGATTGCACCACTGCACTCCAGTCTGGCAACACAGTGAGACTCCATTTCAGAAAAACAAAAACAAAAACAAAAAAACCGGGGGTCCAAGCTCAGTGGCTCATGCCTGTAATCCCAGCACTTTGGGAGGCCAAGGTGGGTGGATCACCTGAGGTCAGGAGTTTGAGACCAGCCTGGCCAACATGCTGAAACCCCATCTCTACTAAAAATATAAAAATTAGCCGTGTCTGTAATCCCAGTTACTCAGGAGGCTGAGACAGGAAAATCGCTTGAACCCAGGTGGTGGAGGCTGAAGTGAGCTGAGATTGTGCCACTGCACTCTAGACTGGGCCACAGAGCAAGACTCACTCTCAAAAAAAAAAAAAAAATCAGTTCTTTTGGGTATATACTATGATAAGTCTTGAAGAATGAGAAGGAATTAAGTCAAAAGGCAAAGACAAGCAGTCCAAGAAGAGTGAGTAACCTGTGTAAAGGCACAGGAAGTTATAGTTCAGTTGGCTGTAGAAAAGAGAGAGAGGATACGTGCTGAGACAGGAAACGTCAGAGAAAGGCAGGTGCTAGACCTTGAAGGACCTTGCATGAGAATGGACAGTGAGGGCTAAAAGCAGCCTCAGGTCAAATCCCTGTTTATACTGCCAATGTTGTTTTCTTTTTAACTTTAAAAAATATTTTAGGCTGGGCACGCCTATAATCCCAGCACTTAGAAAGGCCGAGGCGGGTGGATCACCTAAGGTCAGGAGTTTGAGACCAGCCTGACCAATATGGTGAAACCACGTTTCTACTAAAAATACAAAAAGTAGCTGGGGATGGTGGCGTGCGCCTGTAGTCCCAGCTACTTGGGAGGCTGAGACAGGAGAATTGCTTGAACTCAGGAGATGGAGGCTGCAGTGAGCTGAGATTGTGCTACTGCACTCCAGCCTGGGCAATAGAGCAAAATTTCATCTCAAAAAAAAAAAGTATGTGTATATATATATACACACACACACACACACACACACACACATTTAATATTTTGTAAAATGTAGAGATTGAATCTCACTATGTTGCCCAGGCTGGTCTCAAACTCATGGCCTTAAGGGATCCTCTTGCCTCAGCCTCCCAAAGTGCTGGGATTACAGGTGTGAACCAGCACACCTGGCCTTCACTGGGTTGTTTTTGTTTTTTTTTTTTTTAAGACAGGGTCTCACTTTGTCAGGCAAGTTGGAGTGCCTGGTACCATCTGGGCTCACTGCAGCCTCGACAACCTAGGCTCAAGTGATCCTACTACCTCACCTGGCTGTTTTTTGTATTTTTTATAGTGGCAGGTTCTCATCTTGTTGTCCAGGCTGGTCTCAAACTCATGAGCTCAAGCCATTCACCCACCTCAGCTTCCCAAAGTGTTACGATTACAGGCATGAGCCGACGTGCCTGGCCTCACTGCTATTCTTAAAGTGACCACTTTAACGTATCTTTAAACAACTACTCAAAAACAATGTTTTTCTGGCAAAGAGTTTGGGGCCTAATGCAAATGATAACTAGAAGATGTACACACATGGCTGTGACCCCAGTCTTAAGTTTCCCTCACAGTAGTCCCCCTCACTCTACAGATGTTCAATTAATGGTAGTGGAATGCTAAATTGACTAATTATTTATGGTCAATGGATCTGTGCTATTTCACAAAATCTTTTGCTCAAAATAGTATTCTCAAATGCATTGCTTTTATTTGACTGAATTCTTTTCAGAATCAACTAAGCCAGAGCACAAATCCGATTATGAGATTCTATATTCAACTCTCCAGCTGACTTTCTCTGTAAGGCAGGATGAATCCCTTCAGTCATGTTGAAAATGGTGCCAAGTGGCCAGGCACGGTGGCTCATGCCTGTAATCCGGCACTTTGGGAGGCCGAGGCAGGCAAATCATGAGGTCAGGAGATCGAGACCATCCTGGCTAACACGGTGAAACCCCATTTCTACTACAAATACAAAAAAATTAGCCAGGCGTGGTGGTGGGCACCTGCGGTCCCAGCTACTCAGGAGGCTGAGGCAGGAGAATGGTGTGAACCTGGGAGGCAGAGGTTACAGTGAGCTGAGATCGCGCCACTGCACTCCAGACTGGGCGACAGACTGAGACTCCATCTCAAAAAAAAAAAAGAAAGAAAGAAAATGGTGCCAAGTAAACTCTTGGACCCACCCAGATATGAATTGATTTTATGACAGTGCAACCAAGGCTCCCATAATCTATTTATCTATTTATCTCTATAATTAGTCTTAATCCCATGTGAACCCAGTTGCATTGTGGAGAAATAGATGGCAAGTTCTGAGTGTGTATGTGTGTGTGTGTGTGTGTGTGTGTGTGTGCAGCATAGTTTAACACTGGTAGTATTTGGGTATTTCTCACAATGTTAAGGAACACTGTAGCATCACAAATGGACAAGCACTTCTCAAAAGAGGATCCATGAATAATGTTATATTAGAGAATCCAGAGATTTAATTTTATTTAATATTTTTTATTTTAATTTTTTGGTTTTTGTGTTTGTTTGTTTTGTTTTGTTTTGTTTTGAGATGGAGTCTTGCTCTGTCTCCCAGGCTGGAGTGCAGCCTTGGCCCCACAAAGTGCTGGCATTACAGGCGTGAGCCACCAAGCTCAGCCTTTATTTTTATTTTTTTAATTCTATTTTGAGACAAGGTCTGGCTCTATCACCCAGGCTAAAGTGCAGTGGAGTGATCTCGGCTCACTGCAACCTCTGTCCACTGGGCTCAAGCAATCCTTTCACCTCAGCCTCCTGAGTAGCTGGGACTGCAGGTGCACACCACTATGCCCAAATAATTTTTGTATTTTTTGTAGATACAAAGTTTTGCCATTTTGCCCAGGCTGGTCTCGAACTCCTGGCCTCAAGTAATCTTTCCACCTCAGCCTCCCAAAGTACTGGGATTAGAGGCGTGAGCCACCGCGCCCAGCCTCCTTGTGTCTTTTTTTTTTTTTTTTTTTTTTGAGATGGAGTCTCCCTCTGTCTCCCAAGCTGAAGTGCAGTGGCAACATCTTGGCTCACTGCAACCTCTGCCTCCTGGGTTCAAGTGATTCTCCTGCCTCAGCCTCCCAGGCACCTACCAGCATACCCGGCTCATTTTTGTATTTTTAGTAGAGACAGGGTTTCCCCCTGTTGGCCAGGCTGGTTTGGAACTCCTGACCAAGCGATTCGCTGACCTCGGCCTCCCAAAGTGCTGGGATTACAAGCGTGAGCCATGGCGCCAGGCCACTCCTTGTGTCTTAAAAGCACCTCTGGGGTATATGGGTGATAAAAAGAAATCATTTTTATTATACTCTTTTATTTAATTTAAATGTTTTGCTAAGTATTACATACTGTATTTGGTTAGGATTTAAGTTCAATTATATATAATAGAACTTCATCTCCCCACCACCCTGCCAAAAAAAAAAAAAGGGCTTACATGAGACGGCAGTTTATTTCAGTCTCAGATATAAGCATGACTGTCGGCAGTTAGGGTGGTGGAGTTGCCCCCAGTTGCCATTCTGCCACCCACAGGTGTTGGCCTGCCACATGAGTGAAGATGGCTCAACACCGAGTCCCTGTTCCAACTCACAGGGGAGAGGGAGGTTGGTGAAAGAAGAATACCGCCTCTCTTTAACGGTGCATCCCGGAAGTGGCACTTCCAACGGCCACAGTTAATCACGGGGCCATAAGTAGCTGCAAAGATTGCTGGAACTGTAGCCATTATGAGTGACAATGCGGTTCTCTGACAAGGAGAAAGGGCAGAGAAGTCATTAGCAGACTAGCAATCTCTGCAAATATGTTTTATCTTTTTCTAAAAAAGAAAAAAAAAGAAAAAGAAAACGTAGTTCTCAAAGAGAAACCTCCCCCACACACATTTTACCTGGTGGATTCCCCCTCCTCCCCATTTCAACCTAAAAGTCATTTCCTCAGAGCCCTGCCTTGGGTTTTCCCCTTTCTTCCTTTCACCATCTCTGGCCCCCTTTGAGATGAGATCTCTGTTATTCTCTGTCAATAGCATCTCTCTTCAGAGCACTTGCCAGCATTGATATGAATGACTCACTATTATGACTACATGTGTGATGTCTGCCTCCTGAACGGCACTCAGAGCTTTGTGAGGACAGGTATCGAATCTGCCCGATTCACAGGTGCCCCTTGGCAAAGTCTCCAGCCAAATCTCTCTGCTGGGCGCAGTGGCTCACACCTGTGATCCCAGCACTTTGGGAGGCCCAGGCAGGCAGATCACCTGAGGCCAGGAGTCCAAGACCAGCCTGGCCATATGGTGAAACCACATCTCTACTAAAAATACAAAAATTAGCCAGGTGTGGTAGCATGCGCCTGTGATCGCAGATATTTTGGAGGCTGAGGCCAGAAAATCGCTTGAACCCGGGAGGGAGAGGTTGCAGTGAGCTGAGACCATGCCATTGCACCCCAGCCTGGGCAACAAGAACAAAACTCCATCAAGGAAGGAAGGGAGGGAGGGAGGGAGGAGCCGGGCACAGCGGTTCATGCCTGTAATCCCAGCACTTTGGGAGGCCAAGGCGGGTGTGGATCATGAGGTCAGGAGATCCAGATCATCCTGGCTAATACAGTGAAACTCTGTCTCTACTAAAGATACAAAAAATTAGCCGGGCATAGTGGCAGTCGCCTGTAGTCCCAATTACTCTGAGGCAGGAGAATGGCGAGAACCCGGGAGGTGGAGGTTGCAGTGAGTAGGGATCGTGCCACTGCACTATACAGCCTGGGAGACAGAGCGAGACTTCGTCTGAAAAAAAAAAGAAACGGAGGGAGGGAGGAAGGAAAGAAGGAAAGAAAAAAAAAAAAGAAAGAGAGAGAGAAAGAGAGAGAGAGAAAGAAAAAGAAAGAAAGAAAGAAAGAAAGAAAGAAAGAAAGAAAGAAAGAAAGAAAGAAAGAGAAAGAGAAACAGAAGGAAAGAAGGAAAGAAAGAGTTATGGTGTTCACAAAAAGATTCTCAATTATGGACATAACCAATTTGCTGGAATTCATTTTGATTTTAAAAATAAATAGGCGGAGCATGGTGGCTCACGCCTGTAATCCCAGCACTGTGGGAGGCCAAGGCGGGTGGATCACGAGGTCAGGAGTTCGAGACTAGCCTCGCTAACATGGTGAAACCCCGTCTCTACTAAAAATACAAAAATTAGCTGGGCGTGGTGGTTAGCACCTGTAATCCCAGCTACTCAGGAGGCTGAGGCAAGAGAATTGCTTGAACCAGATGGGTGGAAATTGCAATAAGCAGAGATCATGCCATTGCACTCCAGCCTGAGCAACACAGCAAGATTCCATCTCGAAAACAAAACAAACAAACAAAAAAAACCAAGATCATCATCTGCAATGCATGTGCCTTGATTGGATTCTAATCAGGGGAAAATAGTATGAAGGATATTTTGGAGACAAATGGGGAAATTTAAATAAAGACTGTGCTGGCTGGGTGTGGTGGCTTACACATGTAATCCCAGCACTTTGGGAGGCCAAGGCAGGAGGATCACAAGGTCAGGAGTTCAAGCCCAGCCTGACCAACATGGTGAAACCCCATCTCTACTAAAAGCACAAAAATTAGCCAGGCATGATGGCATGCGCCTGTAATCCCAGCTACTCGGGAGGCTAAGGATAGCTTGAACCCGGGAGTCAGAGGTTGCAGTGGGCCAAGATTGTGCCACTGCACTCCAGCCTGGGCAACAGAGGGAGACTCTGTCTCAAAAAATATATATATACACATATATATACACACACATATGTGTGTATATACATATACACATATATACATATATACACATATATACATATATACACATATATACACACATATATACACACACACGCATAGACTGTGCTATTGTCTGAATTTTGTTTTGTTTTGTTTTTTTGAGACGCAGTCTCGCCCTGTTACCCAGGTTAGAGTGCAGTGGCACGATCTAGGCTCACTGCAACCCCCACCTCCCGGGTTCAAGGCATTCTCCTGCCTCAGCCTCCAGAGTAGCTGGCATTACAGGTGCCCGCCACCACGCCTGGCTAATTTTTTTTCTTTTTCTTTTTCTTTTTTTTTTTTGAGACGGAGTCTCGCTCCATCACCAGTCCGGAGTGCAGTGGCACAATCTTGGCTCACTACAACCTCCGCCTCCTAGGTTCAAGTGATTCTCCTGCCTCAGCCTCCTGAGTAGCTTGGACTGCAGGCTCGTGCCACCATGCCCAGCTAATTTTTGTATTTTTAGTAGAGACAGGGTTTCGCCATGTTGCCCAGGATGGTCTTGATCTCTTGACCTCGTGATCTGCCTGCCTCAGCCTCCCAAAGTGCTGGGATTACAGGTGTGAGCCACCACACCCAGCGGTCTGAATGTTTTTGCTGCCCCAAAATTCATATGTTGAAACCTAACCCTCAAGGACATGATATTAAAAGGTAGTGCTCGTTGGGAGGTGAGTAGGTCATGAGACTAGAACCCTCATGAATGTGGGGCCCCAGGCAAGGCACAGTGGCTCACGCCTGTAATTCCAGCACTTTGGGAGGCTAAGGCAGGTGGATCACCTGAGGTTGGGAGTTCAAGATCAGCCTGGCCAACATAATGAAACCCGTCTCTACTAAAAATACAAAAATTAGTGGGCATGGTGATGTACATTTGTAATCCCAGCTACTAGGGAGGCTGAGGCAGGGGAATCGTTTGAACCCAGGAGGCGGAGGTTGCAGTGAGCCGAGATTGCCCCACTGTAATCCAGCCTGGGGGACAGAGTGAGACTCCGTGTCAAAAAAAGAAAAGAGGCCCAGAGTGCTGCCTTTCGCCCTTCCACCATGTGAGGACACAGTTAGAAGGCTCCATTAATGAAGCAGAAGGTGAACCACAGACACAGAATTTGCCAGCACCTTCATCTTGAATTTCCCAGCCTACAGAACTGTAAGAAAGAAACTTCTGTTGTTTATAAGCTACCCTGTTTATGGTATTTTGTTACAACAGCCCAAACAAACTAAGACAGACTGCATATTATATAATTGCTATTTCCTTGGATGTGATAATAGAATTGTGGTTAAGTCGACTATCTCCTTTCCTAAGAGATGCAGGCTGCAGTATTGGATGGAAAGGGGGTTGTTAAGTAATGTCCGTAGCACATAAAACAGGCTCTTTCCTTTGTGATTAACTTGGAAGATAGTGTTGGTCTACACATAGGAAGTTAAGAGCCTGCTCCTCCTAGGGAAGTAGTGGTACCTTGATCATCCCGTAAATTACTATTGATGAATGTTATTATTTTGATCAGCAGGGACTAAGGCGTTTTCCCCCACAATGCTGAATGAATGAAAGACTTTACACAATCCATTTGCTGATTAACTGTAATAATAAAGCTGCTCCTTAGGCCGGGCGCGGTGGCTCATGCTTATAATCCCAGCACTTTGGGAGTCCGAGATGGGTGGATCACGAGGTCAGGAGTTCGAGACCAGCCTGATCAACATGGTGAAACTCCGTCTCTACTAAAAATACAAAAATTAGCTGGGCGTGGTGGCATGCGCCTGTAATCCCAGCGACTCAGGAGGCTGAGGCAGGAGAATCTCTCGAATCCAGGAGGCAGAAGTTGCAGTGAGCTGAGATCACGCCACTGCACTCCAGCCTGGGTGACAGAGCAAGGCTGTCTCAACAACTACAAAAAATTCCCTTTGCACATCCTGGGCAGGGCCCAGTGGTTCATGCCTGTAATCACCTCCTAGCACTTTGAGAGGCCAAGGCAGATGGATCACAAGGTCAGGAGTTTGAGACCAGCCTGGCCAATATGGTGAAACCCCATCTCTGCTAAAAATACAAAAATTAGCGGAGTGTGGTGGCAGGCACCGGTAGTCCCAGCTACTCAGGAGGCTGAGGCAGGAGAATCGCTTGAACTGGGAAGGGGAGGTTGCCGTGAGCAGAGATTATGCCATTGCACTACAGCCTGCCTGACAAGAGCGAGACTCGTATCACCAAAAAAAAAAAAAAAAAAGGGTCAAACCCCGTCTCGACTAAAAATACAAAAATTAGCCAGGCGTGGTGCCACACATCTGTAGTCCCAGCTATTTGGGAGGCTGCAGCACGAGAATTGCTTGAACCCAGGGAGCACCAGTTGCAGTGAACTGAGATAGCGCCACTGCACTCCAGCCTGGGCAACAGAGCAAGACTTTCTCTCAAATAAAAAAATCTGGGGAATAAGCATGAAGGAAAATAGTCCCCTTTGTCTGTTTCTCTAACATGTTTTCACCAAAGTCTTTGTTTTTGTTTTCTGGGTTTTTTTGTTTTTGTTTTTGTTTTTGTTTTTGTTTTTTGAGACAGAGTCTTACTTGGTCACTGAGGCTGGAGTGCAATGGCACTGTGTCAGGCTCACTGGCAACCTACAGGCATGAGCCACCGCATCTGGCCTGTTTCCACCAAAGTCTTTTTTTTTTTTTTTTTTTTTTTTTTTTTGAGACGGAGTCTCGCTCTGTAGCCCGGGCTGGAGTGCAGTGGCCGGATCTCAGCTCACTGCAAGCTCCGCCTCCCAGGTTTACGCCATTCTCCTGCCTCAGCCTCCCGAGTAGCTGGGACTACAGGCGCCCGCCACCTCGCCCGGCTAGTTTTTTGTATTTTTTAGTAGAGATGGGGTTTCACGGTGTTCGCCAGGATGGTCTCGATCTCCTGACCTCGTGATCCGCCCATCTCGGCCTCCCAAAGTGCTGGGATTACAGGCTTGAGCCACCGCGCCCGGCCGTCCACCAAAGTCTTAAAGACAGACCCAATATATTACTTTTTAAAAATAAGGTTCTATATCCAAGAGGATATAGGATAAGGCAAGAGGAACTTCAGATGCTCTCAGGGAAAGCAAGAGGATGCTGATAGAATTGACCTGGATAAGTCGGGGGCACGGCGGTTCACACCTATAAACCCAGCACCTTGGGAGGCCGAGATGGGAGGATCTTTTGAGCTCAAGAGTCAGAGCCCAGCCTGGACAACACAGGGAGACCACACCTCTACAAAAAAAAAAAAAAAAAAAAAAAAAAA
>NC_037671.1:18205634-18215365 GCF_003255815.1 Theropithecus gelada
CAAAAAAAAAAAAAAAAAAAAAAAAAAAAAAAATCGCAAAATAAAATAAAACAATTTCTCTAGATAGATACATTCTGTCAAAACTACTTTGAGAAAAGCTTCTGGAATATGACCAATACCCCCAGGACCCATCAATTTATGGTCACTCATGAGATACAAAAGCACAGGACTAGCAATATTTAAGGAGTCTTCCTACTCACTGTGAAGAAGCATCCAAAAGAAAAAAAAAAGTCATACATCATTTTAGAATATTAAAAAGTCTGATAAGAGAAGTTGATTAGTTTTTGTCCTCATTTCAAGGAGGGCCACTTCCAGAATGAGGGCAGAAATGAAGCACGTCTTAAAACAAAGGCTAGGAGCAAAAGAGGGAATGGAAAATACCAACTAATTTGGAAGCATTCTGTGTACACACAGCCACGTGCATGCCGCTGGGTTCACAGCATGACTATCTTCCATTTTCACCAAAGACACCTTTCCTGGGACTGCCACAACAAACTACCACAAACTGGGTGGCTTCAAACAATAGAAACGTGCTCTCCACTGTTGTGGAATCCAAAAGTTCCAAACTGAGGTGCCAGCAGGGCCACACTCTCCTAGCTTCTGGTAGTTGCTGGCAATCCTTGATTTTCCCTGTATTACAGCCACCTACTCCAACCTCTGCTTCCGCCATCACACAGCCTCGTTGCTCTCTGCGTCTGTGGCTTCACATGGCCCTCTTATTTCTGTGTCTGTCTCCGTGAGTCTTCTCCTCTTCCTACAAACAAACATATTAGATTTAGGAGGTCCACCCGAAATCATCTCAACACAGCTTTATTTTATTTTGTTTTGGAGACAGAGTCTCGATGTGTTGCCCAGGCTAGAATGCAGTGGCGCCATCTTGGCTCACTGCAGCCTCTGCCTCCCAGGTTCAAGAGATTCTTGTGCCTCAGCCTCACAAGTAGCTGAGAGTACAGGCACGCACTACCACACCTTTTCTTGTTTTTTTGTTTGTGTTTTTGTTTTTTGAGACCAAGTCTCACTCTGTTGCCCAGGCTGGAGTGCAGTGATACAATCTCGGCTCATTGCAGCCTCTGCCTCCCAGGTTCAAGCCATTCTCATGCCTTAGCCGCCCCCCTACCCCACCCCACCCCCTGAATATCTGGGACTACAGGTGTGTGCCACCACGCCTTTGTCTATTTGTTTGTTTGTTTGTTTTTTGGCAGGGAGTCGCTCTCTGTTGCCCAGGCAGGAGTGCAGTGCCACAATCTCAGTTCGCTGCAGCCTCTGCCTCCTGGATTCAAGTGATTCTCCTGCCTCAATCTCCCGAGTAACTGGGATTACAGGTGCGCACACCATGCCCAGATAATTTTTGTATTTTTAGTACAGATAGAGTTTCGCCATGTTGCGCAGTCTGGTCTCCAACTCCTGAACTCAGGCAATCCGCCTCCCAAAGTGCTAGAATTACAGGCATGAGCGACGGCGCCTGGCCTGAACATACCTTAACTACATTTGCAAATACTTTATTTTAAGACAAGGTCCAGGCCGGGCGCGGTGGCTCAACCCTGTAATCCCAGCACTTTGGGAGGCCGAGGCGGGTGGATCACGAGGTCAGGAGATCGAGACCATCCTGGCTAACATGGTGAAACCCCGTCTCTACTAAAAATACAAAAAAAAAACTAGCCGGGCGTGGTGGCGGGCGCCTGTAGTCCCAGCTACTCGGAGGCTGAGGCAGGAGAATGGCATAAACCCGGGAGGCGGAGCTTGCAGTGAGCCGAGATCGCGCCACTGCACTCCAGCCTGGGTGACACAGCGAGACTCCGTCTCAAAAAAAAAAAAAAAAAAAAAAAAAAAAAGACAAGGTCCAATTGGCAGGCACCAGGAGTTAAGACATCAACATGGTTTTGGGATGAACATAATTTAACCCTCAATAACACTAAACAGTCAGCCAGCTGATTGGTACCATATTTAATTGATCATCTACATAAGAGCTTCAGGACCTGTGGACCTGTGGGTTAAACAGAAAAATCTAGGCCAAAAGATATGGTCTCTTCACTCAAGAACTTGTAGGAGAATAGTTATTATAAAACAATTTTGAAGGCCATTATTGCTAAAAAATATTCATATTAGTGCTGTTTATCAGGTTAAAAAATAGAAACAACCTAATTATCCAATTATAAGGTTTTATAAAAGTAGAGTGACCGGCCGGGCGCGGTGGCTCACGCCTGTAATCCCAGCACTTTGGGAGGCCGAGGCGGGCGGATCACAAGGTCAGGAGATCGAGACCACGGTGAAACCCCGTCTCTACTAAAAATACAAAAAATTAGCCGGGCGCGGTTGTGGGCGCCTGTAGTCCCAGCTACTCGGGAGGCTGAGGCAGGAGAATGGCGTGAACCCGGGAGGCGGAGCTTGCAGTGAGCCGAGATCGCGCCACTGCACTCCAGCCTGGGCGACAGAGCAAGACTCTGTCTCAAAAAAAAAAAAAAAAGTAGAGTGACCAATTCGTCCTAGTTTGTGCAGGACTTTCCAACAAAAGTTCTCTATCCCAAGAACCCTCTCTGACTGAGGCAAACGGGAATGGCTGGTCCGCCTATAGCAATACGGTGGACTAACAAGCCATTTCATTTAAAAATATGCTAACAAAGGTTTTTTTTTGGAGGATATGGGAAAATGTTTATGATATAATGTTAAGCAATAACAAAAAAAGCAAAATTCAAAAGGCTATAAGCAGTATAATCTTAATCATGCAAATTACCAAAAAAAAAGTTTTTATGAAAAAATAACTGGTACAAAGTATGACAAAAGGTTAACTACAGTTGCCTGTATATAGTGGGATTTTAGAAAATTTTATTTGCTGCTTCTTTACACTTAACGTACTTTCCAAATTTTCTCTCAATGAATATGCATTGCTTAATCAGGAAAAATTTAAAGGAAAAACAAATAATACATTTCTGGATGGAAATTAGCCTCTTAGCTTGGGCACAGTGGCTCACGCCTGTAATCCCAGAACGTTGGGAGGCCAAGGCAGCGGATCACCTGAGGTCAGGAGTTCCAGAGCAGCCTGGGCCAATGTGGCGAAACCCCATTTGTACTAAAAATACAAAAATTACCCAGGCATGGTGGCGCGCCTGTAATCCCAGCTACTCAGGAGGCTGAGGCAGGAGAATCATTTGAACCTGGGAGGCGGACGTTGCAGTGAGCCGAGATTGCGCCACTGCACTCCAACCTGGGGAACACAACAAGACACTGTCTCAAAAAAAGAAAAGGAAATTAGCTTCATAAATTTCTACTGCAATTACTCTCACTGAATAATTAAAATAACAGTCTTAATAAGTATTTACTATGTGCTGAATACTAGAACTTATTTCATCATTATTCCTTACTATAAAACCACTTTACTATAAAACCACTCTGCAATGAAGGTACTGCTGTGATCACCATCTTTCAGCTGAAGAAACTAAGGCTCTCAGAGGTGAGTAACATGCCAGCTGGATAGTGGACGAGCTAGGACTCCAGCCCCTCTCTGAACCACAATAGTACTCAGGAACCTTGTCCATTTGATCAATGTCTGCAGCAGCACGTTCTAGTATACCCCACTATTTCCCCAAGTGTTTGCTATGAGACTCCCTCAAGCTGCTGACGTACACAATTAAAAGGAAGTCTGTGTTGAAGTGGTTCATAGAAAAGTTCAGAAAAGAGGTCAAGCACAGTGGCTCACACCTGTAATCCTAGCACTTTGGGAGACCGAGGTCAGTGAATCATCTGAGCTCAGGAGTTCAAGGCAAGCCTGGTCAACATGGAGAAACCCCGTCTCTACTAAAAACACAAAAGTTAGCCAGGCGTGGTGGTATGCACCTGTAATCCCAGCTACTTGGGAGGCTGAGGCAGGAGAATGGCATGAACCTGGGAAGCAGAGGTTGCAGTGAGCTGAGATCATGCCACTGCACTCCAGCCTGGGTGACAAAGTGAGACTCTGTCTCAAAAAAAAAAAAAAGAGGCCGGGTGTGGTGGCTCACGCCTATAATCCCAGCACTTTGGGAGGCCGAGGCTGGTGGATCATGAGGTCAGGAGATCGAGACCATGTTGGCTAACACAGTGAAACCCCGTCTCTACTAAAAATACAAAAAAAAATTAGCTGGGAGTTGTGGTGGGCGCCTGTAGTCCTAGCTACTCCAGAGGCTGAGGCAGGAGAATGGCGTGAACCTGGGAGGCAGAGCTTGCAGTGAGCCGAGATCGCACCACTGCACTCCAGCCTGGGCAACAGAGTGAGACTCCATCTCAAAAAAAAAAAAAAAAAAAAAGAAAGTTATTTTTCTCACTCATTTGTATAAAAATAATTACTAGTTTTTAGTTCTTATTCTTTGTACATTCCATTGACATTTTTTCTTTTTTTTTTTAATTTTTGAGACAGAGTTTCACTCTGTCACCCAGGCTGGAGTGCAATTGCATGATGTCAGCTCACTACAACTTCCAACTTCCACCTTTACAGTACAAGCATTTCTCCAGCCTCAGCCTCCCAAGTGAGTGGTTAGGATTACAGGTACCCGCCACCATGCTTGGCTAATTTTTCTTTTTCCTTTTTCTTTTTCAGTTGGAGTCTCGCTCTATCACCCAGTGCAGTGGTGCGATCTTGGCCCACTGCAATCTCTTCCTCCCAGGTTCAAGCAATTCTCCTGCCTCAACTTCCCAAGTAGAGGGGAGTAGATGGCATCCACCATCAAGCCCGGCTCACCTAATTAAAATTAGGCTGAGTGCGGTGGCTCATGCCTGTAATCCCAGCACTTCGGGAGGCAGGTGGATCGCCTGAGGTCAGGAGTTCAAGACCAGCCTGACAAACATAGTGAAATCCCAACTCTACTAAAAATACAAAAATTAGTCAGGCATGGTGGCAGGTGTCTGTAATCCCAGCTATTTGGGAGGCTGAGGCAGGAGAATCGCTTGAACCTGGGAGGCTGAGGGTGCAGTGAGCCAAGATTGTGCCATCGCACTCCAGCCTGGGCAACAAGAGCAAAACTCTGCCTCAAAAAATTAATTAATTCGTTAATTAAAAAGAGGATTTTAATAATTTTTGGCACACAGACTATGTACTTATTTTACATATTCTTACTGCTGTAGCTTTTGAAGTCACAGAATGGTAAACATATTCTAGAAATTGATAGATTTTAGGGAAGAAGGGATTTTAGGTGCTTTTTTGTCAGTAGTTAGGATAAATTAATCTTTTATGTCTTAGCTCCTGTTATTGATAGAGTAGAGATGAAAAAGTGGGGAATTTTGTAATAAGATATCCCCACTGTAAAGAATGACTTTCCAAGAAATATTAGAAGAAATTGTTTTGTGGAGACAGGGTTTTGCCATATTGCCCAGGCTGGTCTCAAACTTCTGGACTAAAGCAATCTGCGTGGCTGTCAGCCCCATTTTACCCAGAAAAGAAAAGCTTTACTAGAAGTCTGCATTCAACCGACTTCTTGATTGGCCAGAACTATGACACATATGCACCTGACTCCAAGTGAGTGCAGAAAAGAAAGTATTGCAGCACTTTGCTGCCCTGAATCACAAGGGGGTTTTATTTCTAAGGATCACAGAGGGAAAGGCTATTGCATAGCTGATAATATGTGCCACCACCACGAGGGACACTGAGGAGTGGCCAGAGAAGGAAAAGGGAAAAAAGAGAGTACATGATGCCCCCAAACCAGAGGAGATTCTTTTTAAAAGAAGGGAGAGGGCCGAGGGTAGCGATTCCTGACTATAAATCCCAGCACTTTGGGAGACCGACGCAGGAGGATCACTTGCGCCCAGGAGTTCAAGACCAGCCTGGGAACATAGCCAGACCCCCATTTCTGAGAAAAATAAATAAATAAAAATTTTCAAAAAGAAAAGGAGGGATTCCTAGCACTTTTGGGAGGCTGAGGCAGGCATATCACTTGAGGTCAAGAGTTCCAGACCAGCCTGGCCAACATGGTGAAACCCCGTCTCTACTAAAAATACAATAATATACTAGGCATGGTGGTGCACACCTGTAATCCCAGCTACTTAGGAGGCTGAGGTAGGAGAAATACTTGAACCTGGGAGGTGGAGGTTGCAGTAAACCAAGATCACGCCATTGCACTCCAGCCGGGGGGACAAAAGGGAAACTCCATCTCAAAAAAAAAGAAAAAAAGAAAGAGAAAAAACAGCAGAGGAGGGATAGATGGACCGCATCAAATATTCCTAAAAGCCTGAGATGAAGGTGGTGGAGGATTATAACAGATTTCACAACATGGAGGTCATTGGTGACAATGAGAAGAGCATTGTCGTTGCTCTGTGATCCGTGACATGGTGGGAATCGGAGCCCAAGTGAAATATGCCAAGGAGAGAATAGGATGTGCAGAAGTGGGGACCAATTGTTTTTGAGGTAGTTGGAGTACAAAGGGCAGTAAAAAGGGAAGAATGTTTTGGGATGGAGGATGTCTATCTCTTCGATTGTTAGGATGCAACAGTTAACAAATAGCTTTAATATCCATTTGAAAACATTAACCCCTGGCCGGGCGCGGTGGCTCAAGCCTGTAATCCCAGCACTTTGGGAGGCCGAGACGGGCGGATCACAAGGTCAGGAGATCAAGACCATCCTGGCTAACACGGTGAAACCCCGTCTCTACTAAAAAATACAAAAATCTAGCCGGGCGAGGTGGCGGGCGCCTGTAGTCCCAGCTACTCGGGAGGCTGAGGCAGGAGAATGGCTAAACCTGGGAGGCGGAGCTTGCAGTGAGCTGAGATCCGGCCACTGCACTCCAGCCTGGGCGACAGAAGGAGACTCTGCCTCAAAAAAAAAAAAAAAGAAAAGAAAACATTAACCCCATTTCTTCCCAACGCTGTATGGAAAGACACATTGAACAGGCTTTGGAGTCAGAAAGAGTTAAGTTTGAATCCTAATTCTGCCACTAACTAGTTGTGTGAACTTAAGCCAGTTGCTTAACCACTGTTCCCATCTGCTCCTAAGTGAAATGGGACAATCCTGCCTACCTCGAAAGCTGTTGAAAGCATAGATGACTGCAAAGTACCTATCATGGTGCCTGGCACATAGTAAATCATTAATAAATGGTACTACCATTCTTGCAGGCCAGAACTAGCATTTATATATCAAGAGTCTAAATGAAAATCCCATGAGACAAATATAGCAAATGCTTAATAACATTTGTAATTTCCTTTGAGCCAAACCACGGGAAGACAATCAAGCCCATATAGCCATGCTGCATAACACGCACAACTCAAGCTACTCCTTAATGTTTCCCTATTTGTAATGCGGCAGAAAATCATGTACCTGCTTGTCTCTCTGAGGCTCAAAGTATAGCCAGAGGGCTGAGCAGCAGCTGAGCATCTGCCTCCTCCTTGAAATTCAGGGTCAGCAGGAGGACAGACCCGCAAGAACACTCACAAGGGGAGACAGTTCTTTGCAAGGCAGATGTAAGAACAAATATTAAGCAGGAAAATGTGTGCATGCATGCAGATGAAAAGGTAGGTATCATGAGCACACTCGTATGATGTGTGAGCTAAGTTTATATTATTACTACTTTATAATAATTATTCTGATTCTTACTTTTATTCAAGTTAGCTCTTTGTCTAAAACCAGGGAAAGGGGTCAATCAGAGTAGGAGATTAGAGAGGTGTTTGTAGGATGAAAGAAGGAATTCTAGGCCAGGTGCAGTGGCACTCACCTGTAATCCCAACACTTTGGGATGCTGAGGCAGGCAGATCACCTGAGGTAAGGAGATCGAGACCAGCCTGGCCAACATGGTGAAACCCTGTCTCTACTAAATATACAAAATTGGTCGGGTGTGGTGGCACACCCGTGTAATCTCAGCTACTCAGGAGGCTGAGCAGGAGAACCACGCTTGAATTCCAGAGGCAGAAGTTGCAGTGAGCCAAGATCCAGCCATTGTACTCCAGCCTGGGCTAAAAGAGCAAAACCCTGTCTCAAAAAAAAAAAGCAAGACGGAATTCTAATTTCTCTATCCTGCACACCACACTGATTGATCTTCTGACTCTGAAAGAATTAGAGTATTGATGGGCCAGGCTCAGTGGTTCACACCTGTAATCCCAGCACTTTGGGAGGCCAAGGCAGGTGGATCTCAAGGTCACGAGTTTAAGACCAGCCTGGTCAAGATGGTGAAACCCCATCTCTACTAAACATACAAAAGTTAGCTAAGCACTGTGTCAGACGCCTGTAATCCCAGCTACTTGGGAGGCTGAGGCAGGAGAATCACTTGAACCCAGGGCGTGGATGTTGCAGTGAGCCAAGATCATGCCACTGCATTCCAGCCTAGGTGACAGAGTGAGACTCCTTCTCAAAAAAAAAAAAAAAAAAATTAGAGTATTGATGAAGATGCCACTGGCTTGTGGGGCTTCAGAGGAGGGAGCAGGGCCATTGTGCCTTACCCTGGACTGCAAATTGAACACAGCAGCCGAGAGGGCACAAACACTGGAGTCAGGCTGTCTTGGTTCAAATCCTGGCTCTACATCTTAGTATCTGGGTGACCTCAGGCAAATTTCATAACTTTTCTGAGCCTTACTGTCTTCAACAGTAAGTAGGCATAATAAAATCTCTATCACAGTTTCATTATAAAGGATGGAACAGGGGGAGCTTTCAAACCAAGATGAAGACAAGACGGCGTCTATACCAACCCAAGGGAGCCCTGGAGCAAGGGATGCCTACTAGAGGAATTTTTATTGGGCATAAACATTCTGCCCAACCCTTGTAGACCCACCTTCTTGCTCAGCCATTCATAGGCGGTGACCTGTAAAGCATAACCTCAAGCTGAGGGGGACCCTAGAGGGGACAGCTAGAGGCCATCAACCCCACAGGGAGTTTTTTGTTTTTGTTTTAGTTTTTGAGACAGGATCTTGCTCTGCTGCCCAGGCTGGAGTTCTGTAGCGAGATCTCATCTCACTGCAGCCTTGACCTCCCAGGCTATCCCCATTACAAGAAAAACAACTCAACATTAGGCCCTTTTGGCCACTGGTCAAGGTTAAATTGACAAGGCAACTCTATTAGTTTACTAGGGCTGCCATAACAAGGTACCACAGACTTGGTGGCTTTTTTTTTTCTTTTTTGATACAGGGACTGGATCTGTTGCCCAGGCTGGAGTGCAGTGACATAAACACAGCTCATTGCAGCCTTGACCTCCTGTGCTCAAGTGATCCTCCTACCTCAGTCTCTTGAGTAGCTGGAACTATAGACATGCAGCACCACCACCACTGCTGACTAATTAAAAAAAAAAAAATTTGTAGGAATGGGATCTTAATATGTTGCCCAGGATGGTCTCGAACTCATGGCCCCAATCAGTCCTCTTGCCTGCACTTTCCAAAGTGCTGGGATTACAGGAATGAGTCACCATGCTTGGCCAATAAAATTTATGTATTTATTTATGTTTTAATATTCATTAATTTATGCATTTATTTATTTATTTTGAGACGGAGTTTCACTCTTGTTGCCCAGGCTGGAGTGCAATGGCACAGTCTCGGCTCAGTGCAACCTCTGCCTCCCGGGTTCAAGCAATTCTCCTGCCTCAGCTTCCCAAGTAGCTGGGATTACAGGCATGGGCCACCATGCCTGACTAATTTTGTATTTTTTTTTTTAGTAGAGACAGGGTTTCTCCATGTTGGTCAGTCTGGTCTTGAACTCTTGACCGCAGGTGATCCGCACGCCTTGGCCTCCCAAAGTGCTGGAATTGCAGGTCTGAGCCACGGCACCCGGCCGCAAAATTTTTTTTTTTTTTTTT
>NC_037671.1:18224854-18226526 GCF_003255815.1 Theropithecus gelada
CTTCTTTTTTTTTTTTTTTGAGACGGAGCCTGTGGCCCAGGCTGGAGTGCAGTGGCACGATCTTGGCTCATTGCAACCTCCACCTCCTGGGTTCAAGCGATTCTCCTGCCTCGGCCTCCCGAGTAGCTGGGATTACAGGCACCTGCCACCACCCCCAGCTAATTTTTGTATATTTTAGTAGAGACAGGGTTTTACCATGTTGGCCAGGATGGTCTTCATCTCCTGACCTCGTGATCCACCCCCCTCGGCCTTGCAAAGAGCTGAGATTACAGGCATGAGCCACTGCGCCTGGCTACTCCTCTACTTTCTTTTTTGTTTGTTTGTTTTCTTTTTTGAGACGGAGTCTTGCTCTGTCGCCCAGGATAGAGTGCAGCGGTGTGGGCGCGATCTCAGCTCACGGCAACCTCCGCCTCCAAGTTCAAGCAGTTCTCCTGCCTCAGCCTCACGAGTAGTTAGGACCATAGGTGTCCACCACTGCGCCCGGCTAATTTTTGTATTTTTAGTAGAGACAGGGTTTCACTATCTTGGCCAGGCTGGTCTCGAACTCCTGACCTTGTGATCCATCCACTCAACTAATTTTTGTATTTTTAGTAGAGATGGGGTTTCACCGTGTCGGCCAGGCTTGTCTTGAACCCCTGACCTCAGGTGATCCACCCGCCTCGGCCTCCCAAAGTCCTGGGATTACAGGCCCAGCTGAATACCTGCTCTTGGCTGAGTGTGGTGGTTCATGCCTGTAATCCCAACACTTTGGGAGGCCAAGGCTGGCAGATCACTTGAAGTCAGGAGTTCAAAACCAGCCTGGCCAACATGGTTAAACCTCAACTCTGCTAAAAATACAAAAATAAATAAATAAATAAATATTAGGCTGGGCGCGGTGGCTCAAGCCTGTAATCCCAGCACTTTGGGAGGCCGAGGCGGGTGGATCACGAGGTCAGGAGATCGAGACCATCCTGGCTAACATGGTGAAACCCCGTCTCTACTAAAAATACAAAAAACTAGCCGGGCGTGGTGGCGGGCGCCTGTAGTCCCAGCTACTCGGGAGGCTGAGGCAGGAGAATGGCGTGAACCTGGGAGGCGGAGCTTGCAGTGAGCCGAGATCGCGCCACTGCACTCCAGCCTGGGTGACACAGCGAGACTCCGTCTCAAAAAAAAAAAAAAATATTAGTCAGGTGTGGTGGCACACACTTGTAATCCCACCTACTTGGAAGGCTGAGGCAGGCAAGAGAATCCCTTGAACCCAGGAGGCGGAAGTTGCAGTGAGCTGAGATCGTGCCACTGCACTACAGTCTGGTTGACAGAGCAAGACTCCATCTCAAAAAAACAAAAAGATTGAATGCCTGCTCTAAAGAAGCTTAGCACTGGGCCAAATGCGGTGGCTCGTGCCTGTAATCCCAGCACTTTGGGAGGCCAAGGCAGGCGGATCATGAGGTCAGGAGATAGAGTCCATGCTGGCTAGTATGGTGAAACCCCGTCTCCACTAAAAATACAAAAAATTAGCTGGATGTGGTGGTGGGCGCCTGTAGTCCCAGCTACTCGGGAGGCTGAGGCAGGGGAATCTCTTGAACCCAGGAGACGGAGGTTGCTGTGAGCCAAGATGGCGCCACTGCACTCCAGCCTGGTGACACAGCGAGACTCCATCTCAAAAAAAAAAAAAAAAAAAAAGAAAAAAGGG
>NC_037671.1:18226618-18242155 GCF_003255815.1 Theropithecus gelada
AAAAAAAAAAAAAAAAAAAAAAAAAAAAAAAAAAAAAAAGGGAGCTTAGCATTAAGTGAAATATGACAAGTTGCAAATTGTTGGAATACGGGATAGTGAAGACATTCTAATTATTCAAGATGGTATAGAAGAAAATTTTCGACGCATGAGTCCAAATAACAGAGGAGCTCCAAACTGAATACTTTCTGCATTTACAGAAGACAGTCATAGGTTCTTGTACCGTGTAGTATCCAATACAAGCTGAGACTGTTTAACAATATGCTTTCTGAAGAAGTAAAAGAAAACCGTGATTTGTTGCATTTGCCAGTTTGTGTGGTATAAATACTCCCATTACAGCCAATTTCAAATTATCAATGTGATATAAACCAGCTCACAACATTTCTGAAAATTTAACAATTGATTCTTATAAATGATATGAGCTATTTTCAGCTCACACTGAACTTAGAATATACTCAGCAAAAAGAGATGAATGATGACACTTAAGGAAGATGAATCTAGTCTAAGTGTTCAGTTTGAATAAGAAATAACAATTGAAGGTAAGAAGCTCTGTATCAGGCCAGGTGCAGTGGATCACGCCTGTAATATTAGCACTTTGAGAGGCCGAGGTGGGCGGATCACCAGAGGTCAGGAGTTTGAGACCAACCTGGTCAACATGGTGAAACCCCATGTCTACTAAAAATACAAGAATTAGCTGGGCATGTTGACGTGTGCCTGTAATCCCAGCTACTCGGGAGACTGAGGCAGGAGAACCACTTGAACCCAGGAGGCAGAAGCTGCAGTGAGCCGAGATTGCGCCACTGCACTCCAGCCTTGGTGACAAGAGCAAAACTCCGTCTCAAAAAAAAAGAAGCCCTGTATGTACTTATTCAACAGTCAACAAATATTTACTGAGTACCTGCTGCATATAGGAGAATGTGCTAGGTACCTGGGATATCCTCGTCTCACCATTTGTTAAACAGACAAGGTACCATACAGTTTACATGAAGCTGACAATCCAGCTTGAAGTCCACTGTGGGGATTCACATTGAGTTGAGGGCTTAGAGTACTGATAGTAGAAACTACCTGAGTAGCTAGAATCTACCTAAGAGTAAGTGGTGAGTCTGAGTTTTTTATGAAGGATCTATGGCCAAATCTATGATATAGACATAGAAGAAATGAGAAGGCAAAGATCCGACCAAGGCTTCTAGTGCAAGAGACGTTACACATTAACCCAGAGATCAGAAAGGGAAGTTTGTACAGAATAGATGCTCAATAAATATTTGCTGAGTGTAGAAGTGTTTGATATTTGTAATAGTGTTCATAAAGTGTTCCAATGTATTTAATTTGTATGAATGAATTACATGTAATTCGTGATATAGAAACATAATATTTTAGGTCTATAGGGATGCAGCTGGGAAGTCCAGGGATATCCTACAGGACAAGCAAACTAGTTCCTTCCACAAATAATGGTGGGGTGGCGAGGGCAGATAGGAGGTAGATTAAAAGAGACACATCAACCAAAAAGGATCTATGAACCATGTATAGATTCTGATTTGAAGGAACTAACTGTGAAATGACAGTCATGGAAAAACTTATTTGGACAGCATATTAATGACGTGAAAGCATTTTGCTGATTTTCGTAGGGGTGAAATGGTACTATGTTTGTATTTGATTGTTTATTGTTTGTTTGTTTATTTATTTATTTTTTTTTTTTTGAGACAAAGTCTTGCTCTGTCACCCAGGCTGGAGTGCAGTGATGCAATCTCGGCTAACCACAACCTCCACCTCCCGGGTTCAAGCAATTCTCCTGCCTCAGCCTCCCTTGTAGCTGGGATTACAGGTGCGTGCCACTGCACCCGCCTAATTTTTTGTATTTTCAGTAGAGACAAGGTTTCACCATGTTGGCCAGGCTAGTCTTGAACTCTTGACCTCAGGTAATCCGCCGGCCTCAGCCTCCCAAAGTGCTAGGATTACAAGCGTGAGCCACATCACCCAGGTTTTATTTTCTTTTTGAGGCGGAGTTTTGCTCTTGTCGCCCAGGCTGGCGTGCAATGGCGCTATCTCGGCTCACTGTAACCCATGCCTCCTGGGTTCAAGTGATTCTCCTGTCTCGGCCTCTCAAGTAGCTGAGATTAAAGGCACCCACCATCATACTGGCTAACTTTTTGTATTTTTAGTGGGGACATAGTTTCAACATGTTGGCCAGGCTGGTCTCGAACTCCTGACCTCAGGTGACCCACCAGTCTTGGCCTCCCAAAGTGCTGGGATTAAAGGGGTGAGCCACCACGCCCAGCCATGTTTGCGTTTTAGACAGAGAGGAAAAAAAGCTCCTTATCTATTAGATATACGTAATGAAGTATTCACAGGTAAAATAAAATGATGTCCCAGATTTATTTTAAAATACTCCAGAAAACAAAAAGTGAGAGGATAGATGAAACAAGAATGGCAAAATATTGGTAACTGTTGAAGTTGAGAGATGGCATATGAGGGCTCCCCATACTCATATATGCTTATTAGTGATATGTTACAAATTTTTCATAATTAGCTGGGCATGGTGTCTCTAATCCCAGCACGTTGGCAGGCCGAGGCAGACAGATTCCTTGAGCCCAGGTGTTTGAGACCAGCCTGAGCAACACAGCAAAATCCCGTCTCCTCAAAAATAAACAAAATAAACTGGGCATGTGTTGGAGCCTGTAGTCCCAGCTACTAGGAAGGCTGAGATGGGAGGATCACTTGAGCCTGGGAAGTGGAGGTTGCAGTGAGCTGAGATCATGCCACTGCACTCCAGCCTGGGCAACAGAGTGGAAAAAAAAAGAAGAGAGAATTATTTCCATAATTAAAAGCTAAATTTAAAAAATGAGGAAGAAATCTTTTTTTTCTTTTTGAGACAGAGTTTTGCTCTTGTTGCCCAGGCTGGAGTGCAATGGTGCGATCTTGGCTCACCGCAACCTCTGCCTCCCGGGTTCAAGAGATTCTCCTGCCTCAGCCCCCTCCGAGTAGCTGGGATTACAGGCATGTGCACCATGCCTGGCTAATTTTGTATTTTTAGTAGAGACAGAGTTTCTCCATGTTGATCAGGCTGGCCTCGAACTCTAGACCTCAGGTGATCCTCCTGCCTCGGCCTCTCAAAGTGCTGGAATTACAGGTGTGAGCCATCGTACCCGGTCTGGAAATCTTAATAATTAAATACTATAAAGAAAAATGCAGGCTGGGCGCGGTGGCTTATGCCTCTAATGCCGGCACTTTGTATGCTGAGGCAGGAGGAGCACTTAAATTTAGGAGTTTCTCACCAGACTAGACAATGTGGAAAAACACCATCTCTACTAAAAATATAAAACTTATTGGCCGGGTATGGTGGCTCACGCCTGTAATCCCAGCATTTTGGGAGGCCAAGGCGGGCAGATCATGAGGTCAGGAGTTTGAGACTAGTTTGACCAGTATAGTCACCCCGTCTCTACTAAAAATACAAAAAAATTAGCCGGGCGTGGTCGCGAGCACCTGTAATCCCAGCTATGCAGGAGGCTGAGGCAGGAGATTAGCTTGAACCCAGGAGGTAAAGGTTTCAGTGAGCCGAGATGGCACCACTGCACTCCAGCCTGGTGACAGTGCGAGACTCCATTTCAAAAAATAAGAAAAAGAAAAAAATAAAAAAGAAAGAAGAAAGAAAAGAAAAAAAGAAAAAAATTATCCTGGCGTGATGGCACATACCTGCAGTCCCAGATACTCAGGAGGCTGAGGTTGGAGGTTCACTAAGCCCAGGGAGGTTGAGGTTGCAGTGATCCTTGATTGCACCACTGTACTCCCTCTTAGGTGAAAGAGTGAGATCCTGTCTCAAAACAAAAAAATTAAAAAGGCCGGGCATGGTGGCTCCTGCCTGTAATCTTAGCACTTTGGGAGATCAAGGAGGGGGGATCAACTGAGGTCAGGAGTTCAAGACCAACCTGGCCAACATGGTAAAACACCTCTCTACTAAAATTACATTTAAAAAAAACAAACAAACAAAAAAACAGAGCCGGGCATGGTGGCATATGCCTGTAGTCCCAGCTACTCAGGAGGCTGAGGCTGGAAAATCCTTTCAACCCGGGAGGCAGAGGTTGCAGGGAGCTGAGATCATACCACTGCACTCCAGCCTGGGTGACAGAGTGAGACTCCATCTCAAAAAATAAATAAAATAATTTTATTTATTTATTTATTTGTTTATTTTTTTTTTTTGAGACGGAGTCTCGCTCTGTGCCCCAGGCTGGAGTGCAGTGGCGCAATTTCGGCTCACTGAAAGCTCCGCCTCCCAGGTTCACGCCATTCTCCTGCCTCAGCCTCCTGAGTAGCTGGGACTACAGGCGCCCGCCACCGCGCCCGGCTAATTTTTTGTATTTTTAGTAGAGACGGGTTTCACCGTGTTAGCCAGGATGGTCTCGATCTCCTGACCTTGTGATCCGCCCGCCTCGGCCTCCCAAAGTGCTGGGATTACAGGCGTGAGCCACCGCGCCTGGCCTAAATAAAATAATTTTAAAATTAAGGGCCTGGCGTGGTGGCTCATGCCTGTAATCCCAGCTCTTTGGGAGGCTGAGGCGAGGCGGGTGGATCACCTGAGCTCAGGAGTTCAAGACCAGCCTGGCCAACATGGTGAAACCTTGTCTCTACTAAAAATACAAAAATTAGCTGGACATGGTGGCCTGCGTCTATAATCCCAGCTACTCAGGAGGCTGAGACAGGAGAGACACTTGAGTCAGGAGGCAGAGGTTTTTGTGACCCGAGATCTTGCCACTGCACTCCGGCCTGGGTGACAGAGGGAGACTCGGTCTCAAAAAAAAAAAAAAAAAAAAAAAGAAACATACAATCTTAAGTACAACTTTCAGTTATTCAATAAATTGAACCTTCTTACTATTATCACCACGGTATGGGGCAAAAGTAGCAGACTAGTCAGTCATCAGTGGAATGGATCCTACCTGACTTATAGCAGTAACCAACTATATGACCCTGGACACTCATACAACATTTGCTTTCTTTTTTTTTTTTTTTTTTTTTGAGACGAAGTCTCTCATTCTGTCGCCCAGGCTGCAGTGCAGTGGTGCGATTTCAGCTCACTGCAAGCTCTGCCTCCCAGGTTCATGCCATTCTTCTGCCTCAGCCTCCTGAGTAGCTGGGACTACAGGTGCCCGCCACCTCGCCCGGCTAATTTTTGTATTATTAGTAGAGACGGGGTTTCACCGTGTTAGCCAGGATGGTCTGGATCTCCTGACCTTGTGATCTGCCCGCCTCAGCCTCCCAAAGTGCTGGGATTACAGGCGTGAGCCACCGCACCCAGCTAATCTTTGCTTTCAAACCTGTAAAACAGAAATACAGTGCCACCACCTCTTCTACTCATCTCCCAGAACTGTGATGAGACGCGAATGAATAAGAGATATGGAATCCCCTTTCAGAAAGTAAAAACACTTACAAAAGCAGGGGATTTTTTTCTGGCCCACATTGACAAATATTTGGGATCTTTGGGAGTTTTTAACACATGGGTTAATTCAGAGTTACAGATATAGATTGCCATAAATTGGGTTTCTGAATTTCCAAAATTAAAATTATGACCTCAGACAATGTATCACTTCAAGGTTTCATTTTATCCCAAGACATATCATCATGAACACCAGTTATTGTCCCTTTGGAGACAGCTGAGATAGGAGAAATTTAAGACTCAGAGCATATGAAACAAAGCTTTTAGAAGATAACATCTGCTAGGCAAGATCAGGGATGATACAAGGGAAGAATAGAAATGATGAGTCTTTAACAGTCCAAGCATGAAAAAATAAAGATAAAAATAAGTAAAAATTTTTTTAAATGATCAAGTCCGAAAAGAAATTCCATAGGTTTTTGGTTTTTTTTTTTTTTTTTTTTTTTTGAGATAGTCTTGTTCTGTTGCTCAGGCTGGAGTGCAATGGCAGGATCTCGGCTCACGGCAACCTCCACCTCCTGGGTTCAAGCAATTCTCCCGGCCTCAGCCTCCCAAGTAGCAGGGATTATAGGCACCCACCAGCATGTCCGGCTAATTTTCGTGTTTTTAGTAGAGACAGGGTTTCCCCATGTTGGCCAGGCTGGTCTCGAACTCCTGACCTCAAATGATCTACCCACCTTGGGCCTCCCAAAGTGCTGGGATTACAGGCGTGAGCCACTGTGCCAGGGCCCTCATTAAGCCTTGAGTAGGAATAAACCTATCCCAGCTCTGAGGGATAGACCCTAATTGGCATATATCAATCAGTTTAAAGTTACCTCCTTCTCTGCCGCAGTAATTGGGTGATGTATGGATAATAGTCTAGACCCAAACCAATTAACTCGTAGTATTTGCTTAGAGTAGTTCAGGGATGAGCCAGTCACTGAGAAAGTAGAAACTGGCTGGGCGCGGTGGCTCAGGCCTGTAATTCCAGCACTTTGTCAGGCCGAGGAGGGCAGATCACCTGAGGTTGGGAATTCGAAACCAGCCTGACCAACATGGAGAAACCCCTCTGTACTAAAAGTACAAAATTAGCCGGGCATGGTGGCATGTGCCTGTAATCCCAGCTATTCGTGAGGCTGAGGCAGGAGAATTGCTTGAACCAGGGAAGCAGAGGTTGCAGTGAGCCGAGATCCAGCCATTGCACTCCAGCCTGGGCTACAAGAGTGAAACTCCGTCTCAAAAAAAAAGAAAGAAAGAAAGAACAAACTGTTGGATGATTATGGCGATCAGTGCTTTCTTCCCTTTCAGAGTAAGCCCTGGTTGCTATAGGCGACAATGTTGCAGAGGAAGGAAGCCTGCTGAAGACAAGGTGAACCACAGGTGGTGGGGGCGGGATTACAGGCTTGAGCCACTGCACCCGGCCTATTCCATAGTTCTAACCTTCATTCAGTTGGCTAGTCACTCATTTATCAAAGATTAAATAGCACATGCTGGCCGGATGCAGTGGTTCACGGCTGTAATCCCAGCACTTTGGGAGGCTGAGGTGGGTGGATCACTTGAGGTCAGGAGTCTGAGACTGGCCTGACCAACATGGTGAAACCCAATCTCTACTAAAAATACAAAATTAGCCGGGCATGGTGGCGCATTCCTGTAATCCCAGCTACTCGGGAGACCGAAGCTGGAGAATCGCTTGAACCCAGGAGGCAGAGTTTGCAGTGAGCCAAGATGGCGCCATTACACTCCATCCTGGGCGACAAGAACGAAACTCCGTCTCAAAAAACAAAAACAAAAAAAAGACTAGGGCATGTTAGGCTGGGTGCGGCGGCTCACACCTGTAATCTCAGCAGTTTCGGGGACCGAGGTGGGTGGGTCACCTGAGGTCAGGAGTTCAAGACCAGCCTGACCAACATGGAGAAACCCTGTCTCTACTAAAAATACAAAAAATCAGCTGGGCGGGGTAGCTCATGCCTGTAGTTCTAGTTACTCAAGAAGCTGAGACAGGAGAATCACTTGAGCCTGAGAGGCGGAGGTTGCAGTGAGCTGAGATTGCACTACTGTACTCCAGCCTGGGAAAGTGAGACTCTGTCTCAAAAAAAAAAAAAAAAAAAAAAAATTAAATTAAAAAAAGGAAAAACTAGGGCGTGTTTCAGCTATCTATTGCTATGTAACAAACCAAGTCAAAGTCATGCCAAAATCTAGTGGTTTAAACACTTGACAGAGATGGGTCTTCCTTTCTCCAGATGGTGCTCGCTGGAGTGGTTGAGAGGCCTTGGAGAATCTGAAGTTACTGGCAGAATGTTCACCATGACCTCATTCACTTCTCTGATGCCTTAGAGTGGCTGCAATGTGTGAGGGCTGGCTGGTCCCCTGCATCTTCACCTGGTCTCTTACCATCCAGTAATCTGGCTCAGAACCTCTATTTTTTTTTTTTTTTTTTTTTTTGAGACAGGATCTTGCTCTGTTACCCAGGCTAGAGTGGAATGGCATGATCTTGGCTCACTGTAGCCTCAAACTCCTGGGCTCAAGCAATCCTTCTGCCTCAGCCTTCCAAGTAGCATACAGTACACCTGGCTATCAGACGACTTTACATGGCAGCTGATGGACAAGAGAAGGAAAAGGAAGCTGGGTTTTTGTTTTTGTTTTTGCTTTTTTTTTGAGACAGAGTCTCGCTTTGTTGCCCAGGCTGGAATGTAGTGGCGCCATCCCAGCTCACTGCAACCTCTGTCTTCTGGGTTCAAGCAATTCTCCTGCCTTAGCCTCCCAAGTAACTGGGATTACAGGTGCCCACCACCATGCACAGCTAATTTTTTTGTATTTTTAGTAGAGACAGGGTTTCACCATGTTGGCCAGGCTGGTTTCGAACTCCTGACCTCAAGTGATCCACCCACCTCAGCCTCCCAAAGTGCTGGGATTACAGGTGTGAGCCACTGTGCCCGGCGAAGCTGGGCTCTTAACACCTGGGTTTAGAAGTCCCAGAATATTACTCTCACCACACTCTGTTGGTAAAAGCAATTTATAGACCCAGACTCAAGAGGAGGGGATCCTGCACCAGAGCTCCCCCTCCAAAAAAAGGCGGGGGGAGGGGAACTGGATTCCATCTGTTTCCATCTGTTCCTGTTCACAGAAAGAGTAATTTGTTGGTGGCTGTCCTTGCAGATGATCCACTGAAGCACTTAGCTAGGATTGCATGGTGGGAAGACCAATCTTTTCCGGGGAGGATGGATTGTAGCCAGGCAGGAGGCAGAAAGACCAGTTTGGAGGGTGTTGCAGTGGGACAAGTAATAGATGAAAGTCTAGGCTAATGAAGATCTAGGTTAAAGAACGAGAAGTGGATGGGTTTGAAAGGTGCTTTACAAAAAGAAGAATCAGGTGACTGATTGGCTGTTGGTGCAAGGGGGAATATGAGGAGGGAAGAGTCAAGAGGGACACCAGGGTTCCTCCTTTCATTATTATTATTATTTTATATAAAGATGGGGTTTGCTAAATTGTCCAGGCTGGTCTCGAACTCCTGGACTCAAGTGATCCTCCTGTCTTGGCCTCCCCAAGCGCTAGGATTACAAGTGTGAGCCACCAAATTCAACCCAGGGTTCCTCCTTTATTTCAGAGCAGCAGCCCTTTGTTCTGTCAAATCCCTATATAACAAAGTCATTTTTATTCCTAGATGAATGTTATTTTTCAGCAACGCTTCAATCCTGCTAAGCAAGTTCCTCAGGTGAGGTTAGCTTGACCCCAAGAAGCCCAAGTTAAATTTATTGTGCTTAAAAAGGGTCAGTCAGGGAGACTCTGCATCAGTCAGGGAGACTGCACGGTCAAGGAGGCCATGTGGCTTGTGGCTTTAAAAGTTTGCTGGGAGCTGAAGAGGTCAGCTGGCCCCATTCCAACCTGCTCTACTCCAGTCCCATGGAGAGGAATCAGGCCAGGCTATTCTGCCCTGTCTTGACCCTGCACTGCAGGGCTGTCTCCACTCCGGAGATCAGGAGAGTCAGACAGACCTATGTTCTCTCTGACAGGTAGCCGCAGCCACCAGCTGGAGTAGGACTTAAAGTGACTGAAAGACTAAGAGGCTGCAGAAACCTTAGTGCCTGTCCCCAGAGAGCAGCACCTGTTTAGAAAGCTTTTTCGTTCAGAAGCTGAGCCGGGATGGTTCAGGATGAGAGAGCCGTGATTCTAGTCAGACAGGTCAATCAGGAAGCCCTGATTCTTAGAGTAAGAACTCCTTGGAAAAACAAAAGTGTAGCCAAGCAAGTGAGGTTCCTGTCTCTCCTCACCTGCAGTCAGTGATCACAAGAATGGAAGGCTAGGTGGGACAGCCCCGGGGAGCATCTCTTCACCACTGATGCTTGTCCCTTTAAAATCTGGAACAACTCAGCTCTCTATTGATCCCTTAGGCTCTGGGGTAATTTCCGGTAGTACAAATAGATGCACCTAGATGTTGGGAAAGACACACAACTGGGCTGAGGTGTTTTTGTTGTTGTTTGTTTGTTTTGAGATGGAGTTTCCGTCTTGTTGACCAGGCTGGAGTGCAATAGCGAGATCTTGGCTCACCGCAACCTCTGCCTCCCGGATTCAAGCGATTCTCCTGCTTCAGCCTCCCAAGTAGCTGAAATTACAGCCATGTGCCACCACGCCCAGCTAATTTTTTATTTTTTGTAGAGACAGGGTTTCACCATGTTGGCCAGGCTGGTCTCGAGCTCCTGAAATCAGGTGATCTGCCTTGGCCTCCCAAAGTGCTGGGATTACAGGCGTGAGCCACTGTGTCCAGCTGGGCTGGGGTTTTGTTTTGTTTTTCCCCCTCTAAGCACCGAAACTAAGTTTTAAGGGAAGAAGGAACAACTATAGAAACGAAACATACCAGCTTGAGAGAGAAAACGTAACGTGTGTCCAAAAATGAAATCATCATCTTTCAAGCCTGGTTTCCCCTCCAAAAACCAGTTTCCCGTCCTAACTTCCCTGTTTCTCTCAACAGGAACAGCGTTCTCTGAGCTGCCCAAGCTCACTCTTGTTTTTATTTTATTTTTATTTTTTGAGACAGAGTTTCAGTTGTGTTGCCGAGGTTGGACTGCAATGGCCTCCTACCCGTCTGCTGTGAGCTTCTTCAGGAAAGAGCCCCCCACTCCACCTCAGGACACCAGAGTATCACGCTATAAATGAGGCTGAATGACTGAGCCTACTACCAGAGATGTTTTTGGGGGTGGCGGTTATTTTTTTGTTTGTTTCTTTTGGTCCTTCCCTTTTTTTTTTTTTTAACTTTTTGTGGAGAATGGGGTCTTGCTATGTTGCCCAGACAGGTCTTGGACTCCTGGGCTCAAGTCATCCTCCCGCTTCTGCCTACCCTAAGTCCTGACATTACAGGTGTTAGCTACTGCCCCCAGCTCTGGGGGTTCTTTTCTTCTTTTCCTCTCTACCTCCAATAACTTGTGCACAAGACCTTCAGTCTTCCTTTCATCTGCCCTGCCTCCCAGACAACAGAAACCAAGGCACAGACTAAAGGGAAACAGTTCCAAGTGAATCTGGCATTCGGGGCTCCAGTGGACACCCCATACTCCACTCCAGACCTTTCCCATTTCAAGGGCACCTTTGTCTCCAGGATGAGGCTCCTGGAATATGCACAGATCTTGCTCCACGCCTCTACTCCCCTTTGTTTCGCCTTCCTCTCTCTTTCTGCATTGTTCTGGAGACTTAAACGTAGCTGTTTAATTCGAAAGTCCTACTCAAACCTTGCCCTTTGTAGGAAGTTTTCTCAACCCACTGGATCTCTCATCACTGCCTCTTTTCTGAATTCTATGGTATTTCTTTCTTTATTCTTTTTTTTCCCAAATGGAGTCTCGCTCTGTTGCCCAGGCTGGAGTGCAGTGGCGTGATCTCGACTCACTGTAAGCTCTGCCTCCTGGGTTCACGCCATTCTCCTGCCTCAGTCTCCCAGTTCAGTAGCTGGGATTACAGGCACCTGCCACCACGCCCGGCTATGAATTCTATGGTGTTTCTTAATCTAATCTAAAATGTTTATTTGTACATAATCATAGGCCACCTTATGCTGTTATTTAATTTCTCTTGAGGATATACTTTTGTTCCTTATAGGCAAGGGTCATTTTTTACATGACTTTTTACTCCCTTCAATATCAAGATCAGGCATCAGACACAGGTGGGGCTGGGCGCCATGGCTCATGCTTGTAATCCCAACACTCTGGGAGGACTAAGCGGATGGCTTGAGCCTAGGACTTTGAGACCAGCCTGGGCTACGTGGTGAAACCCCATCACTCTCTCTCTCTTTTTTTTTTTTTTAAAGAGAGATGAGATACATAAGAGGTCCTTAATATATCTACAACAAATTAGGAAAAATATGAAATTTTGGGACAGCAAGAAACATATTAAAATTTAACTTCAGCAAACTGTCAGGAGTTAGGAATGAAGTAGAACCCAAAGTCGAACCCTCTTGGGGTTTGTAGTCTAATGAAGGGAGGTAATTAGACAATCACACATAAATACCCTTTAACACAAGTAACTGAAAAAAAACCACTATAGGCTGGGCATGGTAGCTCACCCCTGTAATCACAGCACTTTAGAAGGCAGAGGAGGGCGGATCAGGAGGTCAGGAGATCGAGACCATCCTGGCCCATATGGTGAAACCCCATCTCTACTAAAAATACAAAAATTAGCTGGGCGTGGTGGTGGGCACCTGTAGTCCCAGCTAATTGGGAGGCTGAGGCAGGAGAATCGCTTGAACCCCGGAGGCGGAGGTTGCAGTGAGCTGAGATCACGCCACTGCACTCCAGCCTGGCAACAGAGCGGAACTACGCAAAAAGCAAAACAACAACAAAAAAAGCCACTATAGTTGCAGATGGTGTTATCTATACCGAAATTTACTAGGTAGTTTGGGAAATTAAAATCTTAAGGAGTTGCCAGTCAGGTGCGGTGGCTCGAGCCTGTAATCCTAGTACTTTGGGAGGCCGAGGTGGATGGTTCACCTGAGGTCAGGAGTTCGAGACCAGCCTGGCCAACATGGTGAAACCTTGTCTACTAAAATACAAAAATTAGCCATACATGATGGCAGTTGCTTATAATCTCAGCTACTTGGGAGGCTGAGACAGGAGAATCACTTGAACCTGAGAGACGGTTGTTGCAGTGAGCTGAGATCGAGCCACTGCCTTCCAGCCTGGGCCGCTGAGCAAGACTCCATCTTAAAAAAAAAAAAAAAAAAAGGAGCTGCTAGGCCAAAATTGGTTCGCAGCTTCCTTGCTGGTTCCTTGGTTCCTTTCACATCACTCCCGCAAGGAGCAAGGAGCAGGGAACTAAAACATCTACATAAACCTGAATGAACCTCACAGTTCCCTAGCCAGCTTGTTAAAACACACATTGCAGGGTGCCCCCTGCCCCAGTTTCTCATTCAGAAGGGCTGGGTAATTTGCATTTACCCAGTAATTTGCATTTACAACAAATAATAAGTGACCCTGATACCTCTGGTCTGGGAAAGAAACCCAGAGAATTTATGGGCTGGACCTTCTTGGAAACTCATCATGGGCATT
The DNA here is from genome assembly GCF_003255815.1 of Theropithecus gelada. NCBI lineage: Eukaryota > Metazoa > Chordata > Mammalia > Primates > Cercopithecidae > Theropithecus > Theropithecus gelada. The sequence goes on from NC_037671.1 coordinate 18,239,540, forward strand.
GATGTACATTTTCTGTGTGTCTTTTTTTTCCATGTGCATATCTTTTTTTTTTCCTTTTTTTTTTTTTGGAGACGGAGTCTCGCTCTGTCACCCAGACTGGAGTACAGTGGCGTGATCTTGGCTCACTGCAACTTCTGCCTCCCAGGTTCAAGCCATTCTCCTGCCTCAGCCTCCCGAGTAGCTGGAACTACAGGTGCATGCCACCACGCCCGGCTAATTTTTTGTATTTTAGTAGAGATGGGGTTTCACTGTGTTGCCCAGGCTGGTCTCCAACTCCTGAGCTCAGGCAATTCACCTGCCTCAGCCTCCCACAGTGCTGAGATTACAGGCGTGAGCTACAACACCCAGCCCTTTTTTTTTTTTTTTTTTTAAATCATGTTGACTGTAGTCTCCCACAGGGCAGGCAGTATTTTATTAAGGATATACTTTTGTTCCTTATAGGCAACGGTCATTTTTTACATGACTTTTTACTCCCTTCAATATCAAGATCAGACATCAGACATGGGGGGTGGGCGCAGTGGCTCATGCCTGTAATCCCAACACTTTGGGAGGACTAAGTGGATGGCCTGAGTCTTTTTTTTTTTTTTTTTGAGACGGAGTCTAGTTGTGGCCCAGGTTGGAGTGCAGTGGTGCAATCTCGGCTCACTGCAACCTCTGCCTCCCAGGTTCAAGTGATTCTTCTGCCTCAGCCTCCTGAGTAGCTGGGATTACAGGTGTGTACCATCATGCCCAGCTAATTTTTGTATTTCAGTAGAGATGGGGTTTCCCCATGTTGGCCAGGCTGGTCTCGAATTCCTGACCTCAAATGATCCATCCACCTCAGCCTCCCAAAGTGCTAGGATTACAGGTGTGAGCCACTAACCCCAGCCTTTTTTTTTTTTTTTTTTCTTGAGATGGAGTCTCAAGTTGTTGTGCAGACTGGAGTGCAGTGGCATGATCTTGGCTCACTGTAACCTCTGCCTCCCAGGTTCAAGCTACTCTCCTGCCTGAGACTCCCAAGTAACTGGGATTACAGGAATGCACCACCATGCCCGCCTAATTTTGTATTTTTAGTAGAGACAGGGTTTCACCATGTTGGCCAGGCTGGTCTCGAACTCCTGACCTCAGAAGTTCAAGACAAGCCTTGCTTGGCCTTGCTTGGCCTCCCAAAGTGCTGGGATTATAGGCGTGAGCCCCCGTGCCTGGCTGAATTCAATATATCTTTGAAAACTAGAGAAGAAAGCAAATTGAGTCCTTAGTGGCAAAAATAAAGGCAAAAAAAGTTTGCATTCTTTCAAGTCTTGGCCAGTTTAATGGAAATAAATAGTACTGGTTTTCATAGCAGGACCTTCCGAGTAAGCCAATTCTCCTCAATAGGTCTGAATTATTCTCAAATTAAAATAATCATCCATGAGGTCTACATTTCATGACTTAGTCCATCCATGCATACAACCCAATTCCTACCACAATCTGAATCAGTTTAAACACGATTGAATGTCACCATGCAGGATTTATCATATTTGCGACAGGAAAAACATTCGGTTTGGCAGGAAACAAACGATATTACAGGGCCCAAAGGTGAGTAATTGGCCCTAATGACTTGGAAATAAATTTGAATTCGCATTGGGTAGGCTGTATAAATATCTACTGTATAACTGAATGCCTGGTGCTTTCGGGGGACAAGCGGGGTGGGAGTGGGAGCGAAGGGAGGGGAGAGCATTGTTGTAGGCCTCTCCCTTGCAGCTGGTGCCATTCCTACTTTCTTCTCCTCCCCAAGCTGAATGACAGTAGGTTAAAGGAACTGTTGAAGCACAGACAATGAGCAAAGAAAGTGGCAATTCACAGCCTATTAACCTTGGATTTTGGAAGTTGTGCCACCCCCCTGATTCTCCACTACAGCTGGCTTTAAAATCACAGCTTTTAAGGATTCGCCTCCAGGTCTACAGTGGGAGTTAGGCTTTTGGTTAAGACTGACCAAGAATTGAAAGAATTTCCTGGGAGTCCTGGAAAGGTAACTCAGGTGGAGAAAGTCTTCCTGGTGGCTCAGAGATCAGATGCAGGGGCCGGGTGTGGTGGCTCATGTCTACAATCTCACCACTTTGGATCAGAGTCTGAATACACGGCAGGGACGGCACTTGGTACCTGTAATTTTTGTGCCTTTGCTTCCAAGTGTTCAGAGAAATGGGTATGAAGACAGCAGCCTTATTTCAGAGGACATTGATTGATTCAGTCATTCTGAAAATATTTATTGAGAGCCTGTTCTGCCCTTCATTGGATGCACAGTCAAGAAGGGAACAAAGAGGCCGGGCGCAGTGGCTCATGCCTGTAATCCCAGCCCTTTGGGAGGCCGAGGGAGGTGAATCACCTGAGGTCAGGAGTTCAAGACCAGCCTGGCCAACCTGGTGAAACCGTTTCTACTAAAAGTACAAAAGTTAGGCCGGGCGCGGTGGCTCAAGCCTGTAATCCCAGCACTTTGGGAGGCCGAGACGGGTGGATCACGAGGTCAGAAGATCGAGACCATCCTGGCGAACACGGTGAAACCCCGTCTCTACTAAAAAATACAAAAAACTAGCCGGGCGAGATGGCGGGCGCCTGTAGTCCCAGTTACTTGGGAGGCTGAGGCAGGAGAATGGCGTA
>NC_037671.1:18251691-18255829 GCF_003255815.1 Theropithecus gelada
AAAAAAAAAAAAAAAAATTTTGCGGCCGGGTGCCGTGGCTCAGACCTGCAATTCCAGCACTTTGGGAGGCCAAGGCGTGCGGATCACCTGCGGTCAAGAGTTCAAGACCAGACTGACCAACATGGAGAAACCCTGTCTCTACTAAAAAAAAAAATACAAAATTAGTCAGGCATGGTGGCCCATGCCTGTAATCCCAGCTACTTGGGAAGCTGAGGCAGGAGAATTGCTTGAACCCGGGAGGCAGAGGTTGCACTGAGCCGAGACTGTGCCATTGCACTCCAGCCTGGGCAACAAGAGTGAAACTCCGTCTCAAAATAAATAAATAAATGCATAAATTAATGAATATTAAAACATAAATAAATACATAAATTTTATTGGCCAAGCATGGTGACTCATTCCTGTAATCCCAGCACTTTGGAAAGTGCAGGCAAGAGGACTGATTGGGGCCATGAGTTCGAGACCATCCTGGGCAACATATTAAGATCCCATTCCTACAAATTTTTTTTTTTTTTAATTAGTCAGCAGTGGTGGTGGTGCTGCATGTCTATAGTTCCAGCTACTCAAGAGACTGAGGTAGGAGGATCACTTGAGCACAGGAGGTCAAGGCTGCAATGAGCTGTGTTTATGTCACTGCACTCCAGCCTGGGCAACAGATCCAGTCCCTGTATCAAAAAAGAAAAAAAGCCGGGCGCGGTGGCTCAAGCCTGTAATCCCAGCACTTTGGGAGGCCGAGACGGGCGGATCACGAGGTCAGGAGATCAAGACCATCCTGGCTAACACGGTGAAACCCCGTCTCTACTAAAAATACAAAAAACTAGCCGGGCGAGGTGGCGGGCGCTTGTAGTCCCAGCTACTCGGGAGGCTGAGGCAGGAGAATGGCGTAAACCCAGGAGGCGGAGCTTGCAGTGAGCTGAGATCTGGCCACTGCACTCCAGCCTGGGCGACAGAGCGAGACTCCGCCTCAAAAAAAAAAAAAAAAAAAAAAAAAAAAGACCCACAATCCGAAAGATGAGGGATGGGGGAAGCCCTGGCGTGGTGGCTCATGCCAGTAATCCTAGCATTTTGGGAGGCCAAGGCAGGAGGATTGCTTGAGCCCAGGAGTTTCAGGCCACAGGGAGCTGTGATTACACAACTACACTCCAGCCCGGGCAACAGAGTGAGACCTTGTCTTAAAAAAGAAAAAAGAAAAACAGGAGAAGATTAGTGTCTTGCCTTAGGGCAGGTGAAAGAAGGGTAGGAGAAAGTCAGAGAGAAACTGTTTCCTCAGGCCTGTCCCTGAGGCCTAGCAAGCCCAACATTATAACAAGAGATTATAACAAAGGCTATGGGAATAGACCTGGCAAGGTGGCTGAGACCTGTAATCCTAGCACTTTGGGAGACCAAGGCCGGTGAATCCCTTGAGTTCGAGTTCAGGAGTTCAAGACCAGGCTGGCCAACACGTAGAAACCTCTACAAAAAATACAAAAATTAACTGGGTGTGATGGTGCACACCTCTAGTCCCAGCTCTTCAGGAGGCTGAGGTAGGAGGATCACTTGAGCCTGGGGGGCAGAGACTAATATATATATTTACACACATAAAATAATATCACAGTCATAATGTATTAGATTTGGAAGAGTGTTAGAGTCCATCTAGGTCAATCCTCTTTTTTCACAAATGAAGAAAATGAGGCATAGTGATGTCACAAAAAGCTGAGCTGAAACCTCAAGTCTCTAGATTTCCAGTATAATCTTCCCAGTAGCCATACTGTATTAAAGAACCACATTGATATTATAGTTTTCCTCTTTATATTTGTCTAGAATCATAAATGCCCAAAGTTTTCTAGGTACCATACACTGAGAACCCTCACCTTCATAATTGTGTACACAGGGACACATAAAAACACCGTCTTTTTTTTGCTTTTTTTTTTTTGAGACGGAGTTTCGCTCTTGTTGCCCAGGCTGGAGTGCAATGGCACAATCTCGGCTCACCGAAACCTCTACCTCCCGGGTTCAACCTATCCTCCTGCCTCAGCCTCCCGAGTAGCTGGGATTACAGGCATGCGCCAACACTCCCCGCTAATTTTGTATTTTTTTTTTTTTTTTTTTTTTTTGAGATGGAGTCTCGCTGTGTTGCCCGGGCTGGAGTGCAGTGGCCGGATCTCAGCTCACTGCAAGCTCCGCCTCCCGGGTTTTTAGGCCATTCTCCTGCCTCAGCCTCCTGAGTAGCTGGGACTACAGGCGCCCGCCACCTCGCCCAGCTAGTTTTTTGTATTTTTAGTAGAGACGGGGTTTCACCGTGTTAGCCAGAATGGTCTCGATCTCCTGACCTCGTGATCCGCCCGTCTCGGCCTCCCAAAGTGCTGGGATTACAGGCTTGAGCCACCGCGCCTGGCCTAATTTTGTATTTTTAATAGAGACAGGGTTTCTCTCTGTTGGTCAGGATGGTCTCAAACTCCTGACCTCAGGTGATCCACCCGCCTTGCCCTCCCAAAGTGCTGGGATTATAGGCGTGAGCCACCGAGGCTGGCCAAAACGCTGTCTTATTTTATTTTATTTTTTTTGAGATGGAGTCTCACGCTGTTGCCCAGGCTGGAGTACAGTGGTGTGATCTCGGCTCACTGTAACCTCTGTCTCCCAGGTTCAAGCAATTCTCCTGCCTCAGCCTCCTGAGTAGCTAGGACTACAGGCGTGCGCTACCATGTCCAGCTAATTTTTGTATTTTTTAGTAGAGATGGGGGTTTCACCATATTGGCCGGGCTGGTCTCGAACTCCTGACCTTGTGATCCACCCACCTCGGCCTCCCATAGTGTTTGGCTTATAGCCATGAGCCACCGCGTCCAGCCCGAAAACACTGTTATTTTTTAGTAATAAAGGCCAGAGTCTGACAACCCAGGTTCCCCTTCTTTGTCCTGGGTTCCCTGGACTTGGCTTAGATTCAGTCCCTCTTTCCCTTCTCCTGGCCAAGTTGCTGCAGTGTCTGAGGACTTCTGGGCTTAAGGCAGTTAAGAGTTCTGCATTGCTCACTGGGGAGCTGCAAGGGCTGAAAAAAAGTCTTTTTCTTCCCTCCTTCTCTTGGGTGGGGAGAGAATGATCTAGATCCTTTGCATCTGTGAGTCTTGGAGCTGAGGGATGGATACACAGGGGTTGAAGTTATAAGAACTAGGGCCTCTTAGGCAACTTGTGAGGCTCAAGGGGAGAGCAGCTCCTGGTCAACGTTCAGTTGAGTGGAGCCCACAGGATCCCTTCTTCCCTCAGTATCTTCCCTAGTTTTTTGTTTTTTGTTTTTTTTCCCCCCGAGACGGATTCTCACTCTGTCGCGAGACTGAAGGCAACCTCAGCCTCCCGGGTTCAAGAGATTCTCCTGCCTCAGCCTCCCGAGTAGCTGGGATTACAGGCACACGCTGCCACACCCAGCTAATTTTTGTATTTTTAGCAGAGACTGGGTTTCACCATGTTGGCCAGGATGATCTCGAGCTCCTTATCTCGTGATCCACCTGCCTCGGCCTCCCAAAGTATTGGCCAGGCGTGAGCCACCGTGCCTGGCCAAAATGTTTTTTTTTTTTTTTTTAAATGAATGTTTGACAATTGAGAGAAAGACCAAAAGCAGGAAATTAATAATCCACTAAGTTTCAGTCACAATGTACCTGCCGATGTTTGAATCTTTTCTGTTTCACTCTATGTGTCTGTGTGTAGGATCAGAAAGGGAGATGGTATTGGGTTTCTGTAAGGTGTGGGTGAATCTTGGGTTTTGGAAACACTGAGATTTCAGAAAACAGAATATACATTGCAGATGTCCCAATTTGGCAGGAGAGAAGCTCTGTTTTTGTTTAGAAAATGCTACAGATTCGGCCGGGCGCGGTGGCTCAAGCCTGTAATCCCAGCACTTTGGGAGGCCGAGACGGGCGGATCACAAGGTCAGGAGATCGAGACCATCCTGGCTAACACGGTGAAACCCTGTCTCTACTAAAAATACAAAAACTTAGCCGGGCGTGGCGGCGGGCGCCTGTAGTCCCAGCTACTCGGGAGGCTGAGGCAGGAGAATGGCGTGAACCCGGGAGGCGGAGCTTGCAGTGAGCTGAGATCCGGCCACTGCACTCCAGCCTGGGTGACAGAGCGAGACTCCGTCTCACAAAAAAAAAAAAAAAAAAAAAAAAAAAAA
>NC_037671.1:18255926-18260031 GCF_003255815.1 Theropithecus gelada
AAAAAAAAAAAAAAAAAAAAAAAAAAAAAAAAAAAGAAAATGCTACAGATTCATAGATAGAAACGATGGGCAAAGGTGTTTGATATGGAGATCAACCAGTATTTTGGCAGGCATCATGTCTGTGGAAACCCTCAAAGTGTGCAAGTTGGGGTAAATGAGAGAGTAGCTCTAGACTGAGACGGACTGGTCTATAATCCAATGAATCTCTAGAATTCTGACGGTGAAAAAGTTATTTTCTCCTTTCCTGCTCACTTCTGTGGCCCTGACAGAGGGAAGAACTAGTAGCTTCTGTGGTAGACTATACATTTTTTTCTTTTCTTTTTTTTTTTTTTTTTTTGAGACGGAGTCTCGCTCTGTCGCCCAGGCTGGAGTGCAGTGGCCGGATCTCAGCTCACTGCAAGCTCCGCCTCCCGGGTTCACGCCATTCTCCGGCCTCAGCCTCCCGAGTAGCTGGGACTACAGGCGCCCGCCACCTCGCCCGGCTAGTTTTTTGTATTTCTTTTTTTTTTTTTTTTTTTTTTTTTGAGGCGGAGTCTTCACTCTGTCCCCCAGGCTGGAGTGCAGTGGCACCATCTCGGCTCACTGCAAGCTCCGCCTCCCGGGTTCGCACCATTCTCCTGCCTCAGCCTCCCGAGTAGCTGGGACTACAGGCGCCCGCCACCGCGCCCGGCTAATTTTTTTTGTATTTTAGTAGAGACGGGGTTTCACCTTGTTAGCCAGGATGGTCTCGATCTCCTGACCTCGTGATCCGCCCGCCTCGGCCTCCCAAAGTGCAGGGATTACAGGCGTGAGCCACCGCGCCCGGCCAGTTTTTTGTATTTCTTTTTTTTTTTTTGAGACGGAGTCTCGCGCTGTGTCACCCAGGCTGGAGTGCAGTGGCGCGATCTCGACTCACTGCAAGCTCCGCCTCCCAGGTTCAGGCCATTCTCCTGCCTCAGCCTCCAAGTAGCTGGGACTACAGGCGCCCGCCACCACGCCCTGCTAGTTTTTTGTATTTTTAGTAGAGACGGGGTTTCACCATGTTAGCCAGGATGGTCTCGATCTCCTGACCTCGTGATCCGCCCGCCTCGGCCTCCCAAAGTGCTGGGATTACAGGCTTGAGCCACTGCGCCCGGCTTTTGTATTTCTTAATAGAGACGGGGTTTCACCGTGTTAGCCAGGATGGTCTTGATCTCCTGACCTCGTGATCCGCCCGTCTCGGCCTCCCAAAGTGCTGGGATTACAGGCTTGAGCCACCGCGCCCGGCCTACCATAAGCCATTTTCATTTGGGCTCCATCCACTTGCAACTGAAGGCATCCTGATTCATACAGCTCCTCCCCCTCTTTCCCTGCCTACTCACAGGACCCCTGTAATGTCTATGCCTCAGTTTCCTCATATTGATCCCCTGGGGATTAGCTGATCACTGATAAAGTTGATTTTTCCCCCCAAACACAGAGTACAGTTTTATTATAAACAGTAACTTCTATTCTTAGGAACTGCAGGTTTCCCGTCTTGGCTGCTTTAGCAGTTTCTGAATCAGGGCCAGCTCTCTTTTAATAACACAAGACACAATCTAAGCAGAATAGTAATGATAGTCCAAAATTTTCACACAATCCAAAGTACCAGCGACTTTCAGTGACTTGTATAAACAAGGGCCATAGACAACCAGTAGGGTTGAAAGCATCATTTTATTGTATTTGGTTTGTGCTGTGGCATTTTACTGAGGCTTGACAAATAAGACTGTAATTCAGGGACAGGAAGCACCGAATAACAAAAAGAACTAATGTCTCCTTGACATCACTCACTCTTAAGAGGGCTGTTTACATCTGAGTTTACCTCCTAGTGTGTTTTAAAATACTCTTGCAAATCTCGGTTGGCTCGAAATAGCTGTTCTACGTTCTTTCAATGGAAGCCCCCACCCTCTGAGTACACTGGTTCACAGTTATTTATAAACCTGATGTCACTCAAATATTATTTTTACATCCCTCTCCTTACTCCCTCACATATGAAGATAGACCTATATAAAATTAGAAACTTCACATAAGGTATTCAGTCACTTAGGTAGAAATTATTGTCACTCAGCAATCATTTACGAAGCGTAAATTCATCATACTGGGTGAAGCATGTCTCTAAAACTGTTCCGTGGTAACCAGCTCTTTCTTCCTTTTTTTTTTTTTTTTTTCTTGGCGCTCTGAGGCAATTTATGAAAAGCAATGGGGGCTGGGGGCTGGACTTAAAAGGTCTGTTTAAATTTTTTTTTTTATTTTTCGACACGGAGTCTTACTTTGTTGCCCAGGCTGGAGTGCATGATCTCGGCTCACTGCAACCTCCACCTCCCAGGTTCAAGCGATTCTCCTGCCTGAGCTTCCTAAGTAGCTGGGATTACAGGCGTGCACCACTACACCCAGCTAATTTTTTGTATTTTACTTGGCACCATTTTCTTTTCTTTTTGGTTTTGAGACGGAGTCTCACTCTGTCACCCAGGCTGGAGTGCAGAGGCGCAATCTCGGCTCACTGCAACCTCTGCCTCCCAGGTTCACGCCACTCTCCTGCCTCAGCCTCCTGAGTAGCTGGGACTACAGGCGCCCATCAGCATGCCCGGCTAATTTTTTTGCATTTTTAGTAGAAACGGGATTTCACCATGTTAGCCAGGATGGTCTTGATCTCCTGACCTCGTGATCTGCCTGCCTCGGCCTCCCAAAGTGCTGGGATTACTATACCTGGCCCAGCTCTTTCTTGCTTTCTTTTATTTTTTTTGGAGACAGAGTTTCGCTCTTGTTGCCCAGGCTGGAGTGCAATGGCATGATCTTGGCTCACCACAACCTCCGCCTCCCGGGTTCAAGTGATTCTCATGCCTCAGCCTCCTGAGTAGCTGGGATTACACGCATGTGCCACCATGCCCAGCTAATTTTGTATTTTTAGTAGAGACAGCGTTTGTCCATGTTGGTCAGGCTGGTCTCAAACTCCCAACCATAGGTGATCCGCCCACCTCGGCCTCCCAAATTGCTGGGATTACAGGCGTGAACCACCGCGCCCAGCCAGACCCAGCTCTTTTTTAAAAAAAGATTTCTGTGATCAAATTAGTTTGTAAAACTATACACCTCTTTGGGGATTTCTAAAAACCCTACAGTAAAGTAATCGAGTTATCTTTATTATAAGGTAGCAGTCTCCAAATTTATTTCACCAAATAATTTTTTTTTTTTTTTTTTTTTTTTTTTGAGACGGAGTCTCGCTCTGTAGCCCAGGCTGGAGTGCAGTGGCCGGATCTCTGCTCACTGCAAGCTCCGCCTCCCGGGTTCACGCCATTCTCCGGCCTCAGCCTCCCGAGTAGCTGGGACTACAGGCGCCCGCCATCTCGCCCGGCTATTTTTTGTATTTCTTAGTAGAGACGGGGTTTCACTGTGTTCGCCAGGATGGTCTCGATCTCCTGACCTCGTGATCCGCCCATCTCGGCCTCCCAAAGTGCTGGGATTACAGGCTTGAGCCACCGCGCCCGGCCAATTATTTTCTTTTCAGTCCCACCTAGTAACATTTCATGGAATCGTGTGTCTTGAATTCTATTTTGGAAAACCAGGGAGGTGGCCTGCACTGGGTATGTGGAGTCCTGAGTTTGACCCCTGGCTCGTCCACCCAACTGGTTGTATGACTTTGAGCAAATCACAACCTTTTAATATTTCATTTTCACATTGGAAGAGTGAGGACAGTAATACCTGTCTTGATCTAAGTTGTTTTATGGTTTAAACGAAATTATTATGATAGTGTGCTTTAAACACTATTAAAGTTATACAAATGAAAGCTGCCATTAGATAGCACAGATATTGGAAATTAATAACATACAAGTGTAAAGAACCTTAACCTAGCAACTTTTACTGAATGATTGTGGATTTGAGTTTACTTAGGGGCCAGCACTGAGGGGGAACAGCAGCACAGTACAAAGGTAAAGGTAGGATTAGAGAATGTTGCGTGTAGTAATGTCTTTGGGAATAATTGAATGTAAGCCTCTAATTTTTTTTTTTTTTTTTTTTTTTTTTTCGCGGCGTCGCACTTTATCCCACACGGAAGTGGAGTGGAGCCAGCTCACCTCTCACCAAGATCCGCATACCCAGAACAAAAAATTTAACCCCC
>NC_037671.1:18260131-18328562 GCF_003255815.1 Theropithecus gelada
TTTGAGACGGAGTCTCGCTCTGTCGCCCAGGCTGGAGTGCAGTGGCCAGATCTCAGCTCACTGCAAGCTCCGCCTCCCGGGTTCCCGCTATTCTCCTGCCTCAGCCTCCCGAGTAGCTGGGACCACAGGCGCCGCCACCTCGCCCGGCTAATTTTTTGTGTTTTTAGTAGAGACGGGGTTTCGCCGTGTTAGCCAGGATGGTCTCGATCTCCTGACCTTGTGATCCGCCCGTCTCGGCCTCCCAAAGTGCTGGGATTACAGGCTTGAGCCACCGCGCCCGGCCTAAGCCTCTAATTTTTAATTTTATGTTTGTAGAGATGGTGTCTTGCTATGTTGCCCAGGCTGGTCTTAAGCTCGTGGGCTCAAGCAATCCTTCTGCCTTGGCTTTCCAAAGTGCTAGGATTAGAGGTGTGAGCCACCACACCCAGTCTAACATGCTCATTTTATAGATGATGGACCCAAGGCCTATATGAGGCAGGTGAATGGCATAAGGTGACTCAGAGAGTTAATATTAGAAACATCTGATTCCCTCATTGCCAATGGCTACCTCAATATGAGACAAATCATGGCCCCATCAAATTTTCAATTTAAGAGATACAAGATATTTACATGACATAATCAGAAAAAAATACAATGGAGAACTTTTTTCTTTTCTTTGACAGGGTCTTTTTCTGTCACCCAGGTTGGAGTGTAATGGTGCAATATCAGCTCACTGCAACCTCAGCCTCCTGGGCTCAAGCCATCTTCCCACCTAAGCCTCCCAAGTAACTGGGACTACAGGGGCACACTACCATGCCTGGGCCACCACGCTGGGCTAACTTTTGTATTTTTTTTTTTTTTCAGTACAGACAGGGTTTCACCATGTCACCCAGGCTGGTCTCAAACTCCAGAGCTCAAGTGATCCTTTTGTCTCGGCCTCCTAAAGTGCTGGGATTACAGATGTGAGTCACCACACTTGGCCTCAGAATAAAATTTTAAAGCTCAAAAATTATGGCCGAAATAGGAAGGGCAATGAGAATCCAGGAATGAGTATGCCAAGCAGTCAGGCTGAACTGGAAATGGGCCTGAATTTGGGGCCTTGAAGAATGTATAACACTACGTTGGATTTAGATAATGCAAGAGGAAAACTAGCAGAGTTCCAGAATGGAATGGAAGATGGTAGGAGACTAAATGTTGGGCAATAGTCTAAATAGTTGGGCATTATAGTTTTGGTGAAATATCCAACAGTAAGCATTTACTGGACACCTTTCAAATTTGATGAAGTTTTTGGAGCTTTGGAGGGTATGAAAAATAGACAACATCATCTCTGAGTTTAGGGAATTTCCTTTTTATTTGGAGAGAAGAACTAGAAACATTAAAAGTGGAGAATGTAAATAGGATGCAATGCAAAGGGGTGAAATATGCACTTTCTTCAAGTGTATATGTGAACCCCTACAGAAACTTCAAAACTCCTTAACACCTAGTCATTTCAGCTATGTGTTCTTTTTAGCTTCTTTTCTACATTGCTGATGTAGTACTTTTTGGAGGTATCACAATCCATTGTAAACTATGCCTTTTTTTACTGAGCTGTGAGCTTCCTGTGTCCTCGGGGATGAGGACAGTGCTGGCATAGAATCTAATAGAATCAATGTACCTAGACATGTTCTCATCCCTGCCCCTCCAATTGAAGAGGTCAAGGCTTTGAGATGTGAAAATCATCAGGAGAAAAGGTGCATTTGACTTACAGAAAATGAAAAAGAGACGAAAAAGCAAGAAAAGCCTTGGATGGCCTTGCCAAGATGGTAGGGGAAGGAAGTTCATTAGGAGTAGGTTACTTTCACAACAGGAAAAACTTGCAACCACTAAGAAGGCCAATCTTTTTTCTCTTTCAGGGAAAACAACACTAATATTATTCAAACCTTTTGGAAATGAGCAAATTCCTTCCTTTCCCCTGCCCTGAGGCCTCAACTTCACACAATGGTTTTTCACACCAGGTGACCTGGAGCTGGTAACCTGGCAGGGGAGTTCGCAAGGCCAGGACTGAGAAGTCCAGGCTCCAGGGCTAGTTAGGGGAACTGAAAAGAAACCCACCTTTGTTCATTAATATTTGCCTGGGGAATGAGATATCTGAGTGAAACCTAGAGAAAGCTGGTTAAAATCTTAACAACGTGGGGACGTGGAGATTCCCAGTATGCCAGTCCTAATGATCAGAAAGTTTTTAGAAAACACCTTGGGTGGCCCTACTGGAGTCTGCCCCATTGGATCCTTCCCAGGAAATGGCACCAGGGAACAAGTTTTGCAGTATTCAGGGCACAAAAGATCATTTATTTTTCCGATTGTGAAGTGAACATTAGATGAAATTATTTCATTTCAGATTTTTTTGAAAAGGTAAAAATAATTAAAAAAAACCCTTTCGAAAAGGATTTTTATTTAGTTTACTGAAAGCTTCCAATAACGTGCCTAGTGTTAAACTACGTTAATGTTATTTATCACACAAGCCTCCCCACAGGTTTGATCACCACTAATCTGCAGATGAGGAAACTGACCAGCTCAGAGTGGCTCTCAGTTGCCTTTTGGGAAGTGGCCAAGGTGCGATTTGAATCCAGGTCTCTTACCTCCAGTTTCTGAGACCTTTCTAGACACCAGGGTTATCTCTTCAAATACTGCTGCAAGTAAACAGCTGTGTTACCCGAGTATCTAGACTTCTGAAGTAAGCAGACTCTAGGGAATGGGTAGAGTAAAATATATGGGTATGTGCTCGAGGGAGCGCTTCTGCCACGTTTTATTCCGAGGCTGGCCTGAGAGATCATGGAAAACATTGCTTCTCCAAAACCGCAGCGAAAAACAAGGAAATTAACAAGGCAGAATGGCGATGCGAGACTTGACAAAGTTGTTAATAAGGCGAAGGCCCAACGCGCTACGCCAGGGCCTGCTACTTCATTTGTTTCAGCGATTAAACCTGCACGTCAGGGGGCTGGAGGCAGGTAAAAAGCAGGCTCTCGTGTGGCCCCGGCAGTTGATATTACTGGCACTCGGTGTTCAAGATGCTTCCTTACAGCTGCGTTTCTGTGCGGCTTGGTCTCCATATTCCACTCATTTTTGCCTCAACATTTCGTGGTATTTTATCACCAAATACGCCCGGCAAAGCAAAGATCCCGTTCAGTTTCTTTAAACACGGCTATCTTTTCTCAGGAGGCAGCCGCCAGGGCTTCACTCCTGGGCCATCAGCAACGTCCCCCAAGCGGGTCGGGCGGAAACGCGTTCGCGACCGAGGGGCCGCGTGCCGAGCTCGGGCGTGGGGGGGCGTGGCCCTTACACTCGGCGACCCCTGGCCACCGCCCACCCCGCGCGTGGGGGCGTGCGCGGCTGCGGGGCGCGGACAGGAGTGACCTCGGACTACCCTAGGCGCCCGCAGCACGCTCTGTACACAGACGCGAGGCGCTGTCCTGAGGTGACACCGGCTGCACGGCACAAGCAGCAGGCGCCGCCGATCAACTAGTTCGCACCGAGGATTCCTCTTGGTGCGTGGCCCAGTTTTCCTTAGGACGGGCTCCAACCCCTCCCTGACACCGCCCCCCTCGCCGCCACGCTCCGAGGCCTTCCCCGGGGAAGCCTCGCGTCCCTCCCCCGCGGCTCCGGGCCGCACGCGCGCGATTCCTGGATTCCACAGGCGGTTCGCGCCGCGGGTGGGGGCGGGGCGCGCGGGGAGGGGGCCGGCGGCCGCCAGGGGAGGGGGGCCGGGGCCCAGGGGGCGGAGGGGGGCCGGCGTGGGGAGTTCCTCGCTCGCGGACCACACGCTCCGCGGGCCAATCCCGAGCCAGCCTCTAGCAGTGTCGCACGCGGGACACGTCCAAGCGTTTGTTGGCACGGCCGGTGAGGGGGAGGGGGCGAGGAGGAGGGAGGGGAGTTGAGTGACAGGCTTTGCGGGGCAGGCTGGGAATTGTAGTTCCCAGCTTCCGTGGCCATAGCCATTTTGTAGTCGGGGGACTACAACTTCCAGAAGATCAAGGGGACCATTCTAAGGTGCCCCGGGAATAGGCGGCTCTCCCCGGGGCCGGGCGTCCTGGGGCACTCCTACCCAGCAGCCCGGCTGCAGGTAGACGCGAAGGCAGTAGCGGGGGCTGGCGTGGGGCGGTCGTGGGGTGAGCGGCAGGCAGGGGAAAGGGGGTGAGGTGGAGCGACGGAGCGTGCCATGCATTGAGCTAGGGAGCCTCTCTCAATTCCACGCCTGGGCTCGGCGTGGGAGCGACGCCCGAGGGCTTGCCTGGGAGGGGTTCGTCGAGGTCGCTCGGGTGTCTGGTTGGCCAGGCTGCGGGGGTGCCCTGGACTGGGCCAGGGGCGGTCGGCACCGGGCTAAGCGGGCGCCTGGCGGCTGAGCGGTGGGAGTTTTCGGCTGGCGCCCGGCGGGGAATTATCCGAGGAGCCCTAACTTGTATAAAAGCAGAGTCCATTTAAAGTTGGGCTGGATAGCCTCTCTCTCATTGGTTAGGGGGCTTGGAAAAAAGAGACTCGGCGAGCCCTCGCTGTGGTGCTGCCGCCGCCGCCGCCGCCGCCGCTGGAGTTGACTCTTCTGCTCGCACTGCTGCTGCAGCACAAACGTGACTTCCAACATTTTTTATTTATCTTTCCCTTTTCTTTTCCAAGATGTAACTACGGATCAGACACTAAGGACCTTCACGTTTCGCTGATGTAGTTTTTGGAGGAAAAAGGGGGGGGAGTGAAGGGCGTCGGTTTTTTTTTTGTGTGTGTGTGTATGTGTTTCGGGGGAAATTTTCCATTATGAGTGTTTTACTAAAGTGAATTTTTTTTTGTTTGCTTCGTTCGTCTTTGGCTCTTTTTTTTTCCTTCCCAATTTCGGATTTATTTCAAGGCGAATCTGGCTTTGGGGGAAGAGGAAGAAAAGTCGGATTACAAGATCAACCACCACCAACAACAATAAAAACCACCAGGATATTTTTTTGCAAATTTCTGACGGCTTTAAATTCATGAAGCAATTGTCCCCTTTTGCAATCAGCATTTGGATCTCAGAATGAGCAAGGAAAGACCGAAGAGGAATATCATTCAGAAGAAATACGTAAGTGCTCCTAACAACACATCCTTTGACTTGCAGTTTTAAGCAATGGCTGTGAATGTCAAGTTTATAGATAATTCTGCAGCTGAAGGGTTTTAAACACAGCGTCCGATAAGGCTGTTTCTTTCTTTTCTGAAAGAGGGCTTTTCAAGCGAAGTGGTGTCTGCCTAGTTTGGTTGAAAAAACAGATTGGTGTAGAGATACCTCAAGTGAATAAATTGACCTCGAATGACACAACCATAATCTAGTTTTAGATGAAAGGCAAGGGATTTTGGTGGAGCTTGAGGTGGGGGGGCGGCTGCGGTAATGTAACTAAACTGCATTCTCAAGCGGATTTGGCCCCGTATTGCACTTTGCATGCAAATGAGCCTGTGTTATTATTATTAATGTTATTTGGAAAAATCGTGTAACTCATGTGTGTTGGAAGCCCTTTAAGTTGCGATGGAGGGTCCGATTATGGCGATCTTCTCTTTGCATTGGCACATCAAATTTAACGTCTGTGGTCGTTTTGGCTTATCTGGTTTACAACGTAAACCAGTTGGGAATCATGTTACAGCGAATGCATTTGTTGGGATTGACTTTAATAATGAGGCTGGTTTTGTTTAAAAAATTCATGATTTCCAGTTGTAGGGGAAAAGGACACACACTATGGCTAATGTTTTTAAGTGTGTACGTGAATGTATATGTAAGTAACTACAAATATTTTCTCCTTGTTAACTGGGCTTCTGAAATTGGGTGATTATTCACAGATTTAAATGGCTTGGAATAGTTAAATTTGTTTTGTGCATAGTACAGCTACGTTTTGATTGGCATGGGGAGTGTTTTTGTTTTGTGTGTGGTGGCTTTTTTTTTTTTTAAGTTTGAGGGGAGGGAGGAAGGGGGGACCGAGCGATTAACCAAATATGCACTCGAGTGATCTGTGATCAGCGGCATGCTTTAAATTAAATAACTCATTTTTTTCAAAAAAGGCCAAATGAACATACCTTAGGGATAATGCAACGTAAGAGGAAAGTTTTATTTAAGTTGGGTAGACAAATTGGTGTTAATATTTTCCCTTTTTGATCATTGTGGTGTGTGTAATGAGAGATGACCTTCGGGGCACTGGTTTTGTAAAAATATATTTAATGGAAAAGCTGAATGCTTCTTCAAGAGAGCTGATCCTTATCTAGACACGTCAACTTCAACTATGAAAGAAATGCAAGGTTAAATAATCAAGCCCAACTTAGAAGGCTGTTCCATAAAGAATTTAAGAATTAAAATACATCCGCATTGCAGAGGGCTGGGTAGAATGCAAAGGACTAGTTTAAACTCAGGCTGTAGAAACTGCACGGAGACAACCTTGCCTCGGAGCGTAGACGCCTTCCCGGGGCACGTCCGTTTCGGATGCAGCCACAAAGCAAATGGGGTAGAACTTGGACGAGAACCGCACCCCGCCTCCCATTCTGGACCTCGTTGAGGTGGACAGCAGCGTGGGGTGGGTTTTCTTTTTTATTGCGGGCAGTCAGCGGATCGTGTCTCCGAGTCCGGACGTCCGGCTGCAAGCCCGTGGCTGGCGGCGGCCGCGGGAGGCACGGCACGAGTTAATGCTTCGGGAGCAGAGCCGGTGTTCCCGACGTGCTCGAGCCGGCTGCGAAGGGGACGGCGCGCGGGGGTCGCGGCAGGCTGGGCCTGGGGCTGGGCGGGCGCGCGCGCGCGGCCTGTAGGGGGCAGACTCCGGGCTCTGGGCGGGCGCGCGAGGCGGGCACCGGACTACCCGGGCCGGCTTGCAGGCGGGGAGGCGGGGAGGCGGGCGGGCGGGTGGGGCGCGGGGGCGGTGCGGCCTGCGGGGCGTGGGGAGGGTAGAGCGCGCGGGGCGGGGGCGTGGGCGTGCCGGGGTGGGGGTGCGCGGCGCACAGCTGCAGCGGGCGCCCCCCACCGCGCGCACGGCCGAGCATGGCGGCGGCGGCGGCCCGGCCGGCTTCCCGCGGCCCTGCCTGCGGGCTCCGTCGCAGTCTCGAGAGCAACAGGTTAAGCCGGCTAGACGTCAGCGCGCCCCCTCCCCGCCCCCCGGTTCTTCCCCCGCCGCGCGCCGGCGCCCCAGCCCTTCTTCCCTCCCTCCACCCCCCGCGGCGCTCGGTTCCCCGACGCTCCGGGCCGCGCTCTGTTGTCATTGTGACGTCACAAAGGGACGGGCTCGGGTGGAACCTTCCCCTCCTCCTCCGTGACGTCAAAAGTCGGGCGGGAGGTTCCAGGCGCGGCGGGGCGGCGGGGGAGGAGGGAGCGGGGCGGAGGCGGGGGCTGCCGCAGAGCCGGGCTGCGGCGTGGGAGGAGGAAGAGGAGGAAGATCCGCTCGGCCTCTGCCTTCCGCTCCGGAGCGTCGCGCTTCCCACCAGGTGAGCGCCGGGGAGCTGTTGGTCCCCAGAGGAGTGCCACTGGACCCTGTTCTGATGCCACTTGGGAAGCGGGAAGCGGGGAGCGGGGAGGAGGCGCCTCCTTTCTGCAGGAATGTTTTCACTTCCTCTGTTCCAGGTCTCCTGATGGTGTTGCATTACTAGCGTGGTACATGTGTCCCTTCGCCAGTGCTTATGTAAAGAAATGAAAGTATTGAGGGAAAGCTTTGCTTTGTTGTGGATTTGGCCACCTTGTCACTTGAAGTCGTGTTAGGGGTGCTTCAGCAGGATGTGGCCGGATGGCTTTCATGATGATGCTGCACAGCAGCAACTGTTGCTCTTTCTGGAAGCTTTGCTGTACTCTGGTGGGGGGCTTTCCTTTGCTGTGCCGGCTCTGTGCCTACTGAGTGTAATTTTGGGGGTCTGGACCAAAGGAATACTTGTCATTGACAAATGTACCGAGAAGACATAGGACTCCTTTAAGTCTCAAGGTGCTCTTGGCTTAGTTCTTCTGAGCAGGGAAACCAGGGGCTGGCATTCTGTTTCCTCTTTTGTAAAATGGAAAAATACCTGCCATTGCCACTTAACTAAGTCACTGAAAAGATCATGTGCATGAAAGATGTAAAACAGTATGCCTCTTTATATGTAAGGTGACATTATTTCTTGAGCTCGTGGAAGGCAGCACGTTTCCCACAGTTGGTCTCAAAAGCCAGGGATGCCTGCTGAGTTGCCATTTAGTTTATTATTTTAGCAAAGCAGAGTTGGGGGTGCGATTGTTGATAGTAGGCTTTGGGAGAAATGATTGTTATGTTTCATAATAAATGATGTCCTTGAGAAACTCATAAATTGCAATGTAATCCTGTCTTAATTGTGTTGGGCACGACTCCCACTGCAATACGTTAAATAACTGAAAACATTTGCCTTTGAAAGCCCCAATCCACTTGGACAATAAAAACAGTTGCATGTTTTGCACCATGGATATTTTCTGCTGTTTCCATCATTCCACTGCCTGGTTATTCCTAGGGAGAATAACAGATAGGATATTGGGGCTTCACCGCTATTTGATCTTTGCTTTATAGCAGGTATCTGAAATAGAAAATCTCTGCCATATGAAGATAGTAATTCATGTAGTTAGCATGAAAACAAATTGCCAGTTTGATTTTCTAGGACAGCTCAAGCAGAATTTGTACCACTAGGCTGTAAGTTTTAACTATCTAATTTTCTGATTTAAAAGTGTATGATTTAAAAATTGGAAAACGTTTTTGTTATAAGCTTCAAAAGGATTTACTATAATTACAACTACATAAAATTGTAAAGAAAAAAGTAGGAAGAACACAAAAAATATAGTGGTTGGATTTATGAGGTTTTCTGTTTTAAAACTCAATTCATCACAAATTGTTCAGTCACGTTATTTTACAGTTGGTGGGGTGGTGGGGAAATTTGTACGTTATTTTATTGCTGTATTTCTTCTTTCCTGGGATATTTACATGGCTTTCCAGCTACTTGTTTCTAGTAGTGGAAAATCTTGCTCTGTGTTACTTAAGTGCAGGGCAGTGGCAGTTTGGCTCCTATCACTGTATAGGGATACGGAAGGAAAACACAATGAAGTCCAAAGTTTCACTAAAATTTGAGAGAAAGATTATGTCGACAAGTAATCCAACTTAGATATTAACCTACAGTAAAATAATAACCTGGATAATAACCAACTCGTGTCCCTGTAGCCACTGGCCCAAATAGACAACTAGAATTATTTGGTACTTGCTAATGCCTGTTTCCTCGTAAGTGGGTTAAACCAGCCCCTGTTGCTGGGCTGAAGGCTATTGATGCACTTCCAAGTGCCTTGGAAATAACTCCAGTGTTAATATATACCTTGCTCCAAAGGTTAAACTTTCCTCCTTCAGAACAAGAAAATCTTTTGGAGTATATAATTGGTGTCTGTAGAAAATCTTTTGGAGTATGTAATTGGTGTCTGTTACCTTCAGAATGGAACTTTCTTTTTTTTTCATTGAAGACACAGGAATGTCATATTAAGTGTAGTTTGTTAAAACACTTGGTGAAGGCTAAGCTAGAGAGCATTTTTGTTTGTTTGCTTTTTTTTTTGAGACAGGGTCTTGCTCAGCTGCCCAGACTGGAGTGCAGTGGTGGCTCACTACAACCACCGTCTCCAGGGTTCAAGCTATTCTCCTGTCTCAGCCTCCTGAGTAGCTGGGATTACAGGCACCCACCATTACACCCGGCTATTTTTTGTATTTTAGTAGAGACGGAGTTTCATTTCACTGTATTGGCCTGGCTGGTCTTGAACTCATGACCTCAGGTGATCTGCCCGCCTCGGCCTCCCAAAGTGCTGTGATTACAGGTGTGAGCCACTGCGCCCAGACAACTGAACATTTTAAAGCTAGTGGTTTGCCCTTGCTCATGATGGTGTGAGGACTCACACTCCTGACATTGTCTGAATTCTGGCTGCTTTGCTGTCATCATCCTGATGTTACTGGTCCATGTCTCCCCCAGGATTGCAGTAGTAGCAGCTCTCCTAACCACCTTTTACCTACCCATCCTACTTGTCCTGTTGGCTGCAGAACGTCCTGACTGATACGCTAGGACAAAGGTCCTGGGCAGCTCTGGGAAGTACCTCTGTCCCCTTTGGCTTTCACCCAGAAGTCTTGCTAAGTGTCAATTGTTTGTTCCCAAATCTGGTTATTCCAGTTGGGCTTATTATTGTAATAACAGTTAAGTATTACGTCAACCTTGAAACGAGTGTGAAAAAGAGTTGGGGCCGGGCGCGGTGGCTCATGCCTGTAATCTTAGCACTTTGGGAGGCTGAGGTGGGTGGATCATGAAGTCAGGAGTTCAAGACCAGCCTGACCAACATGGTGAAACCCCATCTCTACTAAAAGCACAAAAATTACCTGGGCGTGGTGGCACATGCCTGTAATCCCAGCTACTCAGGAGGCTGAGGCAGGAGAATCACTTGAACCCAGGAGGCGGAGGTTGCAGTGAGCTGCTTGTACCTGGGAGGCAGAGGTTGTAGTGAGTTGAGATCATACCAGTGCATTCCAGCCTGGGCAACAGAGTGAGACTCCGTTTCAAAAAAAAAAAAAAGAAAAAAAAAAAAAAGGTGGGCCAGACATTTCCCAAGATTTTTGGGAAAATCTGTAAGGACTGTCCACACGCATTGCTTTGCAAGTGATTCCCTTTTAAGAACCAAACTTCAACGCCCAGATTTCCCCAACAAGCAAAACAGCATAATGTGGAACAACAGAACGCTCAGAGACTTAAGCTCAGAAATAAGACCCATGGCCTCATTTCAAAAAAAAGGTAATTAAAAGTAGATTTGTCTTTGTCGGTTAATATAAAATGTTAAGGAATATCTTTTTTTAAAAAATTGTTTCTTGTCTAACAAACTTGTTTCCATTAACTAACCAACTTCTGGTTCTTGTCATCTCTCCTAAGAGTGCTTCCAACTGTGTTTAACCTTAATCCCCAAATGCTAAACTGGACTCCCTGTCTGCTTCATGCCAAGTAACTTAGGTAAAGTGTGAATCAGTTTAAAGTAGTCCTACTGTGGTGATTGTATTACTTTTGGAGTTAAAGTAATTGTGCCGTTCACTGAATGGCAGGGAACAGAAAGAGTCGTAATTTTCACCTAATTCATGGAGTTTAGAAGCTTGTATCTTGTAATCCGGCAACTTTAATTATATATTGTTTTACTTACGAGATATTGTCGAAGGTCTGTTCCCTTTCAAATCCTTAAGACTTACCTGTTAATAAAAATGAAACCAATTGAATCTGTTTTTCTGTGTGCTCAATTATCTTTTGTTTTTTTTCTGTCTTCCAGATAACTGTACTCTTTATTCCTGTGACTCCCTAAGACAAGCCTCATTTGCTTTTCCAGGCCCTCAGTCTTTGTTTTTCTGATTCCTTTTTTCCATAAACCTTTTCCATACTTGCCTCACCTTTGCAGGCATCTTTTATTCTGGGAGGTGGGAACTCCGTGATATCTGTCTACAGTTTTGTAGAATAAGAGTGAGCGAGATTTTATTCTCATTATCCTTCTAGGTTTTAATCTTTCTTGGGACTTCAGACAATCTTATAACCTTCTGCCAGCTTCAGGTTTTTTTAATAAGGATTTTTTTTCCCCCCCCCCACACAGAGGAGTGTCTCTCTGTCACCTAGGCTAGAATGCAGTGGCGTGGTCTTGGGTCACTGCAACTTCCACCTCCCAGGTTCAAGCGATTCTCCTGTCTCAGCCTCCCGAGTAGCTGGGTCTACCGAGTAGCTGGGACTACCAGTGTATACCACCACACCCAGCTCACTTTTGTATTTTTAGTGAAGACGGGGTTTCACTATGTTGGCTAGGCTGGTCTTGAACTCCTGACCTCGTGATCTGCTCATCTCAGCCTCCTAAAGTGCTGGGATTACAGGCGTGAGCCACTGTGCCTGACCAAATAAGAATTTTTAAAATTCAATTCTGATTGAGAATAAAATTATTAAAAGTGGAGCTGACCTGTCATTTTGCTCTTGGTGGAAGACTCCTGTTTCCAGGACTTCTGTTCCTGTCACTTCTTGCAGGTGGCTTTTGTCTTTCTTGCTCTCTTAGGCTGTAGGAAAGAGCCCACGCAGATTGTCCCAGAGGGCAAAGTCTAGGTCATTCCTGCGTGAGCAGCCACTGGCAGCTCGACCACACCACTCTGGGTCTCTGGGTTTTTTTACACTTTTACCACAGTTTGTCTTGCCACAGATTTCACTATTGTAAGGGTGCTGCCCACCTCTCCTGGGGCTCTTTTTTCCATTTGAAGAACTGTCCCAGAAAAGCTTGGATTATGGAAAACACCTCCAGATGACGACACAGCACCCACTTCTCTTAACGGTATTGTGAAGAGAGGACTCAGTCAATTCTGAAATAACCGCCTACGTTGTGAGTTTGAGAAAAGGGGTTTTTGAGTCCATTTTACAGATGAGAAAAGTAAGGTGAAAAACCAGCCAGATAATTCGCTCCCCACTTTTGAGTTCAGAGGACATAGAAGTAAAATGAACCATCAGTGGAACCCCAAAAAGGGGAGAAGAAAAGGTCGTAAAAGGGACTGTTGGCAACCTTTGGAGAGGCTTTTTGCTTGAGAAAGTTGGAAGTGAGGGCAGTTTGTCAGGAGTGTCAGTCTCTCCTGCATGTTTGTATTTGTTGTTTTTTGAAGCACCAGTTGGTGGAGCTACCCCCTTATCCCCAGCTGGCTGTCTCCCTGAGTCATCATTGGAAGAACTGACATCCCGTGTCCCTTGGGACTGGATGGGTTGTGCTCTTCTAGTTTTACAAGTACCCCCGCCACATTCTTGGGCGTATCTGAGGCCCGGCAGTGGGCTGCAGTTCTCCAGACTTGCAAGAACTGGTTTGATTTCCCAGGGCTGTTGACTTTTTCTTGTACTTGACTTGTACTTTCTTAACCCTGACTTTGAGGCTTAGGGGACCATGGAACACTGGGGAAATCATTTGCCCTCAGTCCTCACCAGGGGCTGGGCCATCCATTAAACAAAGGCTGTCCATATGTGTTAATGAGGCGGTGTGAGTAATGGCAACATTATCCGTGATGACTTACATAATCATAGGACAGATGTGGGTGTTAGAGAAAGAGGAACCCTACTGGTAGAAGTTCTTGAGAGTTATTCTTGAGAGCTGGTGCTGCCTAAAAGGTCTCAATTGGATTTTAAGTTCTAATTTTGTAAGTCTGTCAAGCTCCACCACCCATGAAGAGGAAGGCCAGTGAACACTGAAATATTATCAGCAGCATTGTTTGCTCCTAGAAGGTTAACAAAATACATAGCCACAGGGCGGGGCACGGTGGCTCACGCCCATAATCCCAGCACTTTGGAAGGCCAAGGCGGGCGGATCACTTCAACTCAGGAGTTCGAGACCAGCCCGGCCAACGTGGTGAAACTCTACTAAAAATGCAAAAAAATTAGCCAGGCGTGATGGTGGGCACCTGTAATCCCAGCTACTTGGAAGGCTGAGGTAGGAGAATCACTTGAACCCAGGAGGGTGGAGGTTGCAGTGAGCTGAGTGAGACTCTGTCTCCAAAAAAAAAAAAAAAAAAAAAAAAAAAATTGTATAGCCACAGTTTTGCCACTCCATACTCCCAGTAAGGGTCTTCCCTCATACACATTTGTCAACTAGGAATTCTTTAATTCTTTTTTTGAGACACAGTCTCGCCCTGTCGCCTGGCTGGAGTACAGTGGCACTATCTCAGCTCACTGCAACATCTGCCTCCCGGGTTCAAGCGATTTTCCTGCCTCATCCTCTGGGATGATCCTCTGGGATGTAGTAGCTGGAACTACAGGCGCACACCACCATGCCCTGCTAATTTTTGTATTTTTAGTAGAGACGGGGGTTTAGTAGAGACAGAGTTTCACCCTATTGGCCAGGATGGTCTGTATCTTGACCTTGTGATCCCCCTGCCTCAGCCTCCCAAAGTGGTGTGATTACAGGCGTGAGCCCCCGCCCCCAGCTCAATTAGGAATTCTTAACAGTAACTGTTTTTTTGGGGGGAGGTGGGGAGAAGGAGTGCAAAGGATGGGTTGTGTGACTCTTGTCTACCTGGAGACCTGGTTTACTGGGACAGGAGAATGTGGGAGATATTTTGATGCCCAGTTTATTGATCTCTTAAAATCTGGGTAGTTTTGTCTCCATTATTTCCTAACCACCATTTTGGTGAGAGCTTGGTCTGAAGTGGTAGTGTATTATCTCTTGGTTCTCTCTCGGTTTCGGCCAGCTGTTAGAGTGTTTGGTGCCTGTGGGGGCAGAAACCGGTGCCAGGAGGAAATGAGAAGGGATTAGGACTGAGCATGTGTTTCTTGCATTTAGTCCTTCTATAGGTTTGCAGAAGGGAGCTGAATGAATGCTTATTCTGTTAAGCAGCAGACTTGTGTGCTTTGTATATATGCGTTATTACTGCTACTAAATGGAACTCGATAATGAAATGCCTCAGATTTGGACAGGTTTGTGAATATATGGGGTACCTCTGCAGTAATGGACAAAGTTGGGAATGTGAGCCTAGTTCAAATTTGGCCCTGTGTTAAACTGGCTGTGTGACTCCAGGCAAGCTGTACAACCTCCCTGAGCTATTTCCTCATCTGGACAACTTATTTCATGGACTTCACAGGCTTGTTGCTGGGAGAGGTAGGGGAATTTTTGATGTGAAAGCACTTTGTAAACTGCATACTGCTGCACAAATGCTCAAGGTATTATTACCCAGTTGGAAATCACCAACCTGGAGACATCAGGCCTGCCAGCGGCCTTCCTAGCTGACTCAGATATAAATGAATCAAATGAATTCTGTACTTTGATTCTTAATAAAGCAAGCGGATAGCAAGTAACAGATGCACTTTGGGATACAGAACAAGGCTTTACGGATTAGAAGGTGATGTAATCACCTTCTTTCTCTGTCCTATATTAGCCACCACTTGACTCCTAGATACACCTGGGTGGTGAATTGGAAAGAGGGATAGACTGAGAATTAATATTGGAGTGGCTCTGAATCTGTGCACAGATGTTTAAAGAAAACATAGTCCTTGAAATTAAAAGTCTGATCATGATCTGATCGCGATCCTTTAGTGGCTGTCTGATCCTCAGGATCGAATCTAAACCAACTTTGTTCCCAGCATGGCATAAAAAGTCCTTCTTGATGTACTCTGAGCTTATCCTGCCACCCATCCACTTCACGCATCCTGGGCTTCAGCTGAGCCCAGCATCTTGTTCCTCTGTTTGCTTGGTGAATGGATTGCCTGAGGAACCCACTGTGTCTGTCTGAAGCCTGCCACCCTGTTTACCCGGTCTGGCAGAGCCAGGCTCTTTCTCCCGGTTGGCTGGTCTCCTCACACTTTATTTTTAGGTGCTGGAGTTATTTGCTTACATGTCTCTCACCCTATTAACCCCACAAGAGTAGGGGCTGAATTTATGTCATTGTCGGTCACTGTTAATGTCTAATACATAGTATACATTCTAGGAATATTTGAGTTCAAGTTTTCGGTGGAGTATTTCGAATACTACTTAGTAGTGGGAGGGAATTGGTATGAATCTAGTGCAAAAAGATAGACTTAACTGATCACAATTTTGGACGCTATAATTTTATAGTTGAGAATTCCTGAGGTTTCTAGTACTGTTGTTAAGTGACCTGCTTGTGGTCGCATATTTTATCAGACACAGCTGGGGCATGAAATCCAGGCCCTGATACAGTAGAAGGCCCTGTCTCTTTCTGCCTTTGGAAATACTTCTTCCTTTCAGGGGGATTTTCAGCTATCCATGGTAACTGCAGTAATTGGTTCATTTTCATGGAAAAATAAAATCCACGTGTAATCCCCATACCTAATTAAGCCAATAGCATTTTACTGTTGTGCAGATGGCCGTTTTTGCTTAATAAGAAGTAATTCAAATCAGACAAGCACTCAAAAGATAGAAATCATTGAAATCACATACTGGACATTCCTTCACTTGTAGATGGTTTTATCTATATGGGCCATACTCTTTAAGTGCTGTATTTTTGTTACCTGCTGTTTGCATTTATAACTTGTCATGGTAATCAAAGACAATGATTTTTAATGGCTTCAAGGCAGTTGGTTGATAGATACCACCATTTTCTTGACTCATCTCTTCGCGATGGGTTTGGGACTGTTAGACAAAATGATGCGTGCAGCCTGCTTTGCATGTGTCTGTTTGCACTCATCTCTAAATTCTTCACTGTGAAATTACTGAGAAGTGCCCGTGTTTACGTTTTGATCTTTCCTAGTACATTGCTTTCTTGGAGAGAGGCTATACTAATTTACGGTCCCACAGGTAGTACACGTTAGGCCAGCGGGTTTGTTTGTTTGTTGGCTTTTAAAAACCAATACAAGCATTTGTAACAAGTAGTAAAGATGTCAGTTGAGTTTTATTTAAGTTTCTGTTTTCTTCCCGTGTCCTCTCTCAGGGCATTTAGAACTAAATGAGATAAGGTATGTGAAAGCACTTTGTAAAACAAAATTGCTCTAAGAACACAATGTATTATTAGTCAGAACAGCTCTAGTAGGGAAGGGAAAGGGAGAGCCTTGGGTAATTGTACAATGATGTTCCTTATATGTATGAAATGCTTTTTGTTGTGAGAACATAGAGATACTTAAGCAATGAAGATGGCCCACAGTCACATTGTTTTCATATGTGATCTCAGCCTTGTTTGTGAGGTGGGCTTTGTATGTTTACAAAGATCCCTTTGGGCTGTGGCTTGGAAGACAAAAAATACAGCTGGCATTTTTTTGGTTGCTTACCATGTTCTGACACTGTGTTGGGAGTTTGAAAATATGACATTGCCTTTGTCTGAGGGGCATTTACAGTTTAGTTGGCAGCAGGGATGTGAAACAGTGGGAGGAGAGCACTGGCTTTGGAGTCAAACTGAAGTTGAGGATCTCTACTCTGTCATCTTGGGTAGATCACCTCTCCAGGTCTCAGTTTCTTCATCTTTGAAAGGGGGAGAATTGTGCCTTCATTATCTCTCAAGGTCATTTTGTGGAAGACTGAATCAGATGTTAAGTGTGAAGTGCTTTATGAACTGTGACTATAACCGGGCATGGTGGCTCACACCTGTAATCCTAGCACTTTGGGAGGCTGAGGCGGGTAGATCACAAGGTCAGGAGTTTGAGGCCAGCCTGACTAACATGGTGAAAACTTGTCTCTACTAAAAATACAAAAATTAGCCAGGCATGGTGGCGAGTGCCTGTAATCCGGGCTACTTGGGAGGCTGAGGCAGGAGAATTGCTTGAACCAGGGAGGCAGAGGTTGCAGTGAGCCGAGATTGTGCCACTGCACTCCAGCCTGGGCAACAGAGTAAGATCCTATCTCAAAACAAAACAAAACACCAACTGTGACTGTTCAGACCATGTTATTATAAGTCCTACAGGTTGTTGTGGCTGTAATTCTCCAAGTGCAAGATTGAAGAGGAAACTGTTTCTGGGTCATCTATGCTGATGATGGTATATCCCAGTGAAGAGGATAGAAATTCAAATAAGAAGGGTGCTTAGCACCTTTCCTTCTCACCAAGGCTTAGTGTTTCTTCCTAACTTATGGAAAAATGCAGTGTGAATCTCTTCATACCCAGACGTATTTTTGGATTGATGGGATTTTTATCTTCCCTCTGCTTCCCTGGTTTGTGAGGATGAGGGTAGTGTTCACAGGGTGACTAAGCAGCAGCCTTACTTTTTTGCATACTTTTGAATGAACTACTTTGCCTGCCTTTTATTCTCCAGGCAAGATGTACCCTTAGAGATGAGGTGGAACCTAACACTTGGTTTTACCTAAATTGCCTCCTTTTCCATTCTTCCACTGCCCAGAGCACTAAAGCTCTGTTTGTTCTATTTTCAGCTTGTAATAATGTCTTGATGTTGGAGGATGAAAGAGCTGATGTGAATAGAAGGCATTTAATAAGGAGTCATGGTCTGGAGCCCCAGTCAAATTGGTAGCACATGGTTTTCATCTGCCTTGAAGGGCTTGGTTGCGTGGTCTTGCCTTCTCAGAGCTGTGACACCACCAGGCTGGGCCCTATGCACAATGCCACCTTCTCAAACTGATGATTTGGAGTGGCAAATGCCACTGACTTTGAGAGATGCCAAAGGAATGGTGGACTTACCTTCCTAATCTTTTGAAGATCATAAAATGTTTGCTAGGGCCGGGCGCGGTGGCTCACGCCTGTAATCCCAGCACTTTGGGAGGCCGAGGCGGGCGGATCACAAGGTCAGGAGATCGAGACCACGGTGAAACCTCGTCTCTACTAAAAATACAAAAAATTAGCCGGGCGCGGTTGTGGGCGCCTGTAGTCCCAGCTACTCGGGAGGCTGAGGCAGGAGAATGGCGGGAACCCGGGAGGCGGAGCTTGCAGTGAGCTGAGATCCGGCCACTGCACTCCAGCCTGGGCGACACAGCGAGACTCCGTCTCAAAAAAAAAAAAAAAAAAAAAAAAAAATGTTTGCTAGGCCTCGCTCGTCTGCACTTGGGACAGGGGTTAGATGGGTATGTCGGGGGAATGATGTTATTTTAGTGGGGTTTTATTTAACATTCGGTTTTAACCACTCTTCAGCCTTCTCACTGGGACTCCTAGCTGGTTACGTTTCTTGAAGGGGGTTAATTGTATATATTTATGTATTTATGCCCCTCACTCTAAAAAAGGATTTAAAGCCACGAAGAACTGTCATTCCAGGAGCAAATAATTTTTACTTAGATATGACTCAAGTTCACTTTCCAAATGCAAAAAAGGGACAGTCAGATTAAAATACGGACAGCAGAGTAAGTAGTTCATTCATTTCAATGCAGCAGTGTTTGGGCCTGGCAGTGTTTTTTGCTTTTGGTTTGAAGTCTTGACCTAAAACTTTAATTAAAGGCAGGTTTTGCTAAATAGTATTGGTATTGACACTTTGACAGAACTTTTTTTAATCTGAAAGAATTTTAAAGATGCATGAAAGTAATCCCCAGTGATGATTACGTCTTCAAGTGGCCGAGATCAGATTTCTATTTAAATACCAATGCAGTTTATCACTTTTTTCCACAGTGCAGGGGGCCAGGGAGGGTCTGGATTTAATAGTGAACTTCTGAACTTGACTTATTTGAGGGGAGCGACTGGTGGGTGTTACTGCATAATTCGGTGTTCTGTGTCTTTAAAAATGTTTTCAAATACTCATTCTGTATTGTAATCCTCAAAACTACTGTTAGGATTCCAAACCATTGTGGTTTAAACTTAGCTGGAATCTAAAAGGTGGCTGACAGAAGGAAAGGAAATCTCCTTTAAATAAAGAACATATTTGGCTTGCCTAACTGTCCCAGAGTCTGGGCTCTGGGCATATCTAAGCCATGGGCCAAGTCTCATAGTTGAAGAGGTCGGGAAATACTTGTTTCAAATATAAACACCAGCTCAATATAAACACCATCAATTAGTTCTGCAGAAACTCCTGGTACAAACAAGAACTTGCAAAGCTTCATGTTCAGTGCAGTTCTTGTCTGGATGAGATAAGGAGCACAATACTGCATACTCTTCTGTACTTGTGATAAATCAAAACTCTAATGTTGCTATTAAAATGGGTTTTCTTTTGGCCCTGGTAAGCTGGAAAGCATTGGAAGGTGGGGAGGATAGATTTCACTTGGAAATATCTGAAGCTAAGAAGTGGTGGCTTTTTCTTCTTTCTTCTAAATGTACTCCTTGCTCTAATTAAGCAATGCGATCGCTGTCCCAACACTGACATACCCCAGGATGAAGCACATTTTCTACTCAAGTAGCCTTTTTTTCCCTTGCCTTCTTCCATGAGACTTGCGGAAATTGTCATGTTATTTCTTTCCAGAATTTATTGGAGCATTAGGCAAAAGCCTCTTGGGAGTATAAATAATGATGATTATAAAGAACAGTCAGTTTACCAAGGAAGGCCATTATCTTTGACTTGCAAAGCTTTTACAGCCAAACATTGTTTGCTTACAGTTCTTTAATACAGATGAAGACCTTAATGGTAAGAGGAGTCCTATTACTACTCCCTTTGTACATGGAGGTCATCCCAATAAAGAAAGGACTATGTCACTTTGCTCAGGCATTAACAGCTTGTTTTTCAGGACAGGCATTATATACGGTCCATGAAGTCCTTGGATGGTGTTTTCTCTCCTCTTTTTTTTTTGAGACGGAGTCTTGGTCTCTGGGCTGGAGTGCAGTGGTGCGATATTGGCTCACTGCAACCTCCGCCACTTGGGTTCAAGCGGTTGTCCTGCCTCAGCCTCCCGAGCAGCTGGGACTACAGGCATGCGCCACAATGCCCAGCTAATTTTTGTATTTTTTGTAGAGACAGGGTTTCACCATGTTGGTTGGCCAGGATGGTCTCAATCTGTTGACCTCATGATCCGCCGGCCTCCCAGCTACTCAGCCTCCTGAGTAGCTGGGACTACAGGCACCCGCCACTGCGCCCGGCTAATTTTTTGTATTTTTAGTAGAGACGGGGTTTCACTGTGGTCTTGATCTCCTGACCTTGTGATCCGCCCGCCTTGGCCTCCCAAAGTGCTGGGATTACAGGCGTGAGCCACCATGCCCGGCCTGTTAAAAGATTTCTAAAGTTGATAAGGAATACTGAATTTACTTTTGGACTCCCTACTACGTCCTACCCTATATTGTATACCTTATATACAAATTCAGGGAATTTTTTTTTTTTCTTTTTTTTTTGAGGTGGAGTCTCTGTTGCCCAGGCTGGAGTGCAGTGGCTCAGTCTTGGCTCTCTGAAGCCTCCACCTGCCCAGTTCAAGCAGTTCTCCTGCCTCAGCCTCCCGAGTAGTTGGGACTACAGGTGCGCGCCACCATACCTGACTAATTTTTTGTGTTTTTAGTAGAGACGGGGTTTCACCATGCTGGTCAGGCTGGTCTCGAACTCCTGACCTCGTGATCCGCCCGCCTTGGATTACAGTGCTGAGATTACAGGCGTGAGCCACCACGCCTGGCCCAGGGATGGTTTTAAAACTAAGGAACTTGTTTGAGTAGGCACTGACATGGAAAAGGTATGTATAAATGAAGAATCTCGGCCAGGCGCGGTGGCTCAAGCCTGTAATCCCAGCACTTTGGGAGGCCGAGACGGGCGGATCACGAGGTCAGAAGATTGAGACCATCCTGGCTAACACGGTGAAACCCCGTCTCTACTAAAAAATACAAAAAACTAGCCGGGCAAGGTGGCGGGCGCCTGTAGTCCCAGCTACTCGGGAGGCTGAGGCAGGAGAATGGCGTAAAACCCGGGAGGCGGAGCTTGCAGTGAGCTGAGATCCGGCCACTGCACTCCAGCCCGGGCGACAGAGCCAGACTCCGTCTCAAAAAAAAAAAAAAATAAATGAAGAATCTCATGCCTTTTTTTTTTTCCCCTGTAAATTTTCTTATTTTTAAATTTTTATAGAGGTGGGATCTCGCTGTTTCCTCGGTGGATCTTAAACTCTTGGCCTCAAGTGATCTTCACCCCAGTTCTTCCAGCCTCTTACACCTACGAATCATTTTCTGTCTTTGTGGATTTGCTTATTCTGGATATTCCATATAAATGGAATCATATAATATGTGGACTTTTGTGCCTTGTGTCTTTTAAAATTGTGTTTCTAAAATTCATGCTGAAGTGTGTGTCAGTATTCATTCCTTTTTGTGGCTGAATAACATTCCATTGTGTGGATGTACCGTGCTTTGTGTATCCAGTCATCAGCTGCCGGACATTTGAGTTGTTTCTACCTTTTGGCTATTTTTTTTTTCTTTTTTTAACACAGAGTCTCTGTAGCCCAGGCTGGAGTGCAGTGGCGCAATCTTGGCTCAATGCAACCTCCACCTTCTGGGTCCCTATTCAAGCAGTTCTCTTGCCTCAGCCTTCCGAGCAGCTGGGATTACAGGTGTGCACCACCACGCCTGTCTAATTTTTGTATTTTTAGTAGAGATGGGGTTTCACCATGTTGGCCAGGCAGTCTTGAATTCCTGACCTCGTGATCTACCCGCCTCGGCCTCCCAAAGTGCTGAGATTTTACAGGCGTGACCACCGCGCCCGGCCCGTTGGGCTATTTTGAACAATGCTGCATTGAACATTCGTGTGCAGGTTTTTGTGTGGATTTGTTTGCATTTCTCTTGGAATACCTTGTTAGAAAAGCATGCACATACATACTACTACTAAATTTATTTTCTGTCATTAAGCTGTGTTTCAGTTCATGCCTCTGGGCCTGGTGTGCTCTGTTCAGCAGAGTCCTATGCTGTGCCCTCCCCTTCTGGGGCTCAGCATGCCCTTTGGGGTGTGTGTGTGTGTGTGTGTGTGTGTGTGTGGTGGGGGTCCTCATTTCCTTACTGCCTGTCACTCTCGGTGACACTGTGGGTGGCCAAGAGTGGTCTCATTTCCTCTACCCCTTTGCAAATCGTAAACATTGTTCACACGTGCTTGTGCTGGAATCATGTGCTCCAGTGGCTTGATGGTGGGACTT
This sequence comes from Theropithecus gelada, assembly GCF_003255815.1. NCBI lineage: Eukaryota > Metazoa > Chordata > Mammalia > Primates > Cercopithecidae > Theropithecus > Theropithecus gelada. The sequence continues at coordinate 18,282,516 of NC_037671.1, forward strand.
CGAATTTCCTGCCTTACCTTAGTTTTTGATTTTCTTGTGGTTACCTCTGTCAACATTCTTTGACAGAGGACTATGGGGAGTAGAATGACCTAGAAATTCTCCCTGATTTTCTTGGTCCTTCCAAGCCTGCTGAACCAAAAATGGTTCTTATTTTTCTTTGAAAAACTACCCTTCATAATGAACTCCGTTAAGAAATAGGAGTTCTTTTAAGGAGGAGGGATGTTACTGTATTCTCTTGATTTCTCTGAATTTACTAGATTTATTTTCACCAAGTTGGTGTGAAATTGTTGAGATTGGGCCTTACTTGAGTCAGGCAATGTTTTTTTTTTTTTCTTTTTTCTTTTTTTTTAATGGAGTTGCTCTGTCTGGAGTGCAGTGGCGCGATCTCCCCTCACTGCAACCTCTGCCTTCCGGGTTCAAGCCATTCTCCTGCCTTAGCCTCCAGAGTAGCTAGGATTACAGGCCCCCCCCCCACCACTAATTTTTGTATTTTTAATAGAGACGGGGTTTCACCATGTTGGCCAGGATGGTCTCGAATTCCTGACCTCAGGTGATCTACCCGCCTCAGTCTCCCAAAATGCTGGGATTACAGGTGTGAACCACCGTGCCCGGCCGGCAGTTTTTATTTTTTAGATACAGGGTCTTGCTCTGTTACTCAGACTGGAGTGCCATGATGTGAACACAGCTCACTGCAGCCTCAACCTCCCTAGACTCAAGTGATCCTCCCACCTCAGCCTCCCAAGTAGGTGGGACTAGAGCTGCGCGTCACCGCGCCTTAGTAATTTAAGGCAGTTTTTAATTGTTAGAAAAACTGTAAGGCAACAGAAGAGAAGTGGATGGTGGGGACTGCAAATGTCATGTGGCCTAGTGGTGTTGAGAAGCATTTTGTGAAGCAGAGGGTGCGTGTTCCGATTCTGTAGGAGCACATGTCTTGGTGTGAGTGTCTTTGCCGTCCTAGAACTTCCTGGTGATAAGAAGCCTGTAAACACCAGCATGTCCGTCAGTATTTGGAATCTTGTTTATTACATAGTGCTCAGGTTCATTGTCAAAAAACTCTTTACTAATGGTATTAATCACTATTTGGAATCTTACTTATTTCATAGTGCTCAAGGTCATTGTCAAAAAATTCTTTACTAATGGTATTAATCATGCTTCTTACACTCCAGTTTTTCCGGTATGGCTTTCTCTTCCAAATTGACTCCTGTGCTCAGGTCATTAGTTTGGCTTACTAACAGGAGCCCTGACAGCTATATTCAATATTTTTCTCTGCAGTGGCCAAGTAGCCAAGAATTTACTAGTTTAGACACCCACCTCAGTTTAGAAGGTAGGTGTGAGTGTGCGTGTGTGTGTGTGTGTGAGTGTGAGAGAGAGAGAGAGAATATCTGAGGAGTTAATATTTTAAACTTTGCGTTAACTAGAAATCTGTGTTCTGATGGGCTGCTTTTGTGTGGTGTACCTATAACCTGTACACATACTTGTGCCTTTCAAAAGCTAATGCCACATCCCTCCTACTAAAATTGCTTATTAGAGCTAATTTTAAGAATTGAGTTAGAACTGCCCTATAATGTAATGCAGAATATTTCCCAATAATGCCTAGGTTAACAATGATAGTCTTGCTGTATTGTGCAAAAAAGGCTTCTGTTCAGACCCAGCTGGGTTTCAGGCTTAATTCATTGCTCTATGGTGGGATCACCACAGCTGCTGTGGGGCCTTTACAAATGCAAAAAAGCTGTCAGTGTTTGTTTCATCAGCTGCATAAGTGATGAGGCCAAGTTGAGGAATCCATTCCAGTGCGCAGTGTGCAGGCTGTAGCTATTATTGTTTACAGAATTAGTGTGTTGGAGCTTTAAAATAGTTGGCACATCGTCTGCCCTTTAAAAGCACAAGACTAAGGAATGAGACCAGTTGGTTGTCCTTGTAATGTTGGCCGGATCCAGCCCAGCCCTTGTCTTTTAACAGCTACTGCTCCGGGCCGTGCTGTGGGACTTGACCACTCTTTGGCTTGCTGAATTCTTGTCTCTAGTTCTGCATCGCAAACTTAGGTTTGCATTAAAAAAAAAACAAAAACAAACAAAAAAACCCAAACACACAGTCATTTAGAGTTCCATAAGTGTAATTGAAATGTAAAGCCTTAATCATCGTTCCAGCCCCAAATAGGTACAGGACTGTCAGCTGGGACTTCAGATGTCTGTGCAGTGACAGTCCAGATTTGGCTCTGTGAGATTTATTTTGTGAAGTGATACTGCTTTGGGACTTGCCCTCATCTCTCCCCGTGGGTACAGAAGTTAAGGCTACTTCTTGGCTGGTAGCCAAGAAGCCAGGAAAGCCCCATTGGACAGGTCACTTTCCAGGCAATTAAGGAGTATTCTGCAGGGCTCTCCGTGAATGCTGTCTTAACAGTGTAAGGTGACTCTCTTCCCCACTGACCCGATGAGCCCGGGCAGCACGTTCACTTGCTTTTGGACTGGGCAAGCAGGAATCTGGGACCAGCGTCATGGTCATTCACAGGATAGTGTGTGGGATTGTCCCAGCCCCTCCTTCATTTTAACTTCATTTGCTTTCAGACCCCTTCTCTGCTCAGGGGTCTCTACCTCCTGGAAACTGGAGGGCATGGGTGGTGGCTGGTCTGTTACCGTTTTGAAAGTGGAGCTCGTCAGGTCTCCTAGCCAACGGGAGTGAATAATTGTGCTTCCTTCCTCCCAGCTGGAAAAGGTCCCAGAGTGCTCTCTCATATTCATAAAAGAGATGGCACGAGGCTTAGTGTCTCCAAATTAAAGGTCAATACTGATCAACTTTCTCTCAAAGAACTGTCACATATGCTCTCCTGGAGTCATTTATGTCTTCCCGTTTTACCTTAGGAAGCCTCTGGAGCCCAGGAGGACAAGTGTGTCAGATGAATCTCCTGTGGTGTTGGTACTGATTAAGCAGAGTTTGGGGATCCTTGATGGCCCCTCTTTTAAAGAGCTTTTTAGCTCTGCCAAGTATGTTAACTCTTAGTTACAGTGATCTTCCAACAGAGAGCAAACAACATAGGTAATAGTTTAGATTTTTACTTCTTAACATCTTCCCAAATTCCTTCTCTTTGTCTTACCCGCACCCTGGAATAGTAGTAATGAAAAGGAAAATAGCAAACCGTGAGCTCCATATCCTCTCCCGCTGGGGCGAGGGCTAATTTGCAGGGCCTCATAAGGAAACAGCAGTTTCATGGTCATTGTTCTCAGCCTAGCAGCGCTTGGTTGCACTTCCGTTGCCCAACCTGTTTCTCCTGGCCAGGGTGTTTGTAGTATATTCTGAGTTTTAGGAATCTTTCATCAATGTTTCTTCTGCTTTCTTGAGTCAATTTAAGGCAAAACATTTTCTTTTGGTAGCTTGAAAGTTCTACACTCTCAATGTTTAAACATTTTTTTTTTTTTTGAGACGGAGTCTCGCTCTGTAGCCCAGGCTGGAGTGCAGTGGCCGGATCTCAGCTCACTGCAGGCTCCGCCTCCCGGGTTCACGCCATTCTCCGGCCTCAGCCTCCCGAGTAGCTGGGACTACAGGCGCCCGCCATCTCGCCCGGCTATTTTTTGTATTTCTTAGTAGAGACGGGGTTTCACTGTGTTCGCCAGGATGGTCTCGATCTCCTGACCTCGTGATCCGCCCAACTCGGCCTCCCAAAGTGCTGGGATTACAGGCTTGAGCCACCGCGCCCGGCCTGTTTAAACATTTTTTGGGGGCAGGGTGAGAAACAGCTTTGTGGAAGCATATCTGATTGTGTGTGTTTGTTATTTCATGTCAGAGTCATCTCATGACCCCAGGAGACCTCCCCAGTGGCCTCCTAGAAAATGCACTGTTGTAATAACAGTCAGGGCGCCAGCTGACCACTGGTTGTGCCTCAGCCACTTACTAGCTACATGTCCAGGAGGATCACCAGGCCGTGGTTTAAATTCTCAGCATTCTCCATTGTAAGGTGGGGTGCATATGCGTCCCCGAGTGGAGATTAGGTGCTCTAATAGGCACAACTGGGCCCCCTTCATTGTAGGCATTCTCTTCCACTTGTTTATTAGTATTGCTTACTTCTAGCTGCTGTGATCGAAGGTTTGGGTTAATGCTGACATATTGCAACTTGTTGGATGGCAAACTGTTAGTTAAGTTGTCCTCTTTGGCTGTGGGGAGAGATGGTGAATTCAACACTGAAACTCTGAACACAGTGTCCAAAGAGACCCTGGGCTTCCTGGAATGTTATTCTCTTACTCTCCTAACCTATTCTCCCACTCCCATGAAGAAGAAAATCTTAAAGCGGCTTATCAATATCTGACATAAGACAGAGTGAGGCCTTTCCTTTTATCTACATAGAGATAGCTCAAAGATCTGCTTGAGGGGCAGCAAAAGGCATGTCGGTAACCCCCAGGAAAGGATCCTGAATCCTAAGCAGCTGGTTATAAACAGCAGTAGGTGCCCAGGAGGGAACCGATACCTTCTGCAAGGGCGTCAGTTGTGAAATGGCCTAGGTACAAAGATGTTCTTAGAATCAGGTTTCAAATTATAGTAACATGTAGACAGACTCTGAGTGCTCTGGGAATGGAGTAAGCTGGTTCTAGTGAATTTTCTGGTTGATTGTTTCAAGCCATGGCGTTAACTCCTTATGAAGGACATTTTTTGGCTGTCCTGTCTTCAGAAGTCTGGTGTGATGCACGAACTCAATGGTTGCATTCCCGACGACCTTATGGAGTGCTTCCTGTCTGTCTGCCAGCGCTTTGTTACTGTGCACTTCCGTAGGTAGGCAGTAGGAGGTTTTTGGGCGGTGTGCATGCTGATCCCCAGAGGGTTTGTATTTTACCTACATTCCTGAGGATGTGTTTGTGTTGCTTGGGGTCCTGAGAAGAAACTGCATTCAGCAGTGGATTTAGTAGGAAGAAAGCTGGTTCCATGAAATGTACATCAGCAGACCCCGAGGATGCTGTGGGGTTAGAACTTCTAAGGCTTAATCATAGAGGGGATCGGTTAATAGTATCAACAACTCCCCACCCCAGAACAGGGGATAGGTGATGGACCACAGTGGGACACCGTACCTAATGTGCATGCCTGCTTCCTAGAAATTTGTGATAAAGTGTGGTGACTCTTTCGTTCTCTGAAAATGCCAAACCCCATCACTTAATATGGAAATTTAAAACCAAACCTCCAAACCCTTCTGACAGCATTTTTTACCAAATTGGCTTTTTGTAAGGGTAGAGCTAGATTTTCCGAAGAGCTTTAAAAACACAACCTAAAAGCTCATCTTTGTGAACTTTTGCTGTTGTCAACAGTGGATATCTTGCTGCTGCTAATAGAAAATAAAAAAGTTCATTTGCCAAAATGCTTGTCATTTCCTCCTGATGAGTGCAGCTTAACGCCAGGACTTCATTTAGTCAGAGGGAAATGGTTGCTACCTCCCTGTTAAGCTTTTTTCCATTATCCAGTTGTGGCAGAATGAGTGTTGGGGCGGCTTGGGGAGATGGGGGTAAAATAAAGGAATAGCTAAGAAGTGGTTCTGCAGAATGTGTACTTATATCTGAAAGCCTGTACGGAAAGGACGGTGGCTTTAGAAAGGGTGTAAAATGGGAGGGGGTGGCAATCGCTGAAGCATGACAAGCCTCCTAAGGCCGCTGGGACTTGATCACAAAAAAGGGAGCTTTTTGCGGCTCTTTCACATGCACACGTCTCCCTCTGCCCCATCCATCCTCCCCTGCTGTTTTGTAAATCTCCCAGTTGGAAATTTTTAACATGGGAGAGCTTCTTCCTGTGCTTCAGTTGGCAGAATGCTCACACGCAGCTGCAAAGAATTTGCTTTTCCTTTTCACAGCATCTCTCATTTAAAAGCATTAGTGAGACTACAGAACAAAATAAAAACTTTAGGATTTTTCAGAAGTGGAAGCCAAGTTTAATTAAAGTCAAGGAAGTTGGGGGCTATAACTCTTTTGTTAAACCTCTTAAAGTCAGGCGTGTGCGTGTGCCCATGGCAGGCAAGGTAGGAAATGCCAGCGCCTGTTTCTCGTTAGGAAATTTAAAGGCCTACTTGTCTGGTGTGTGCTTGGGGAACGTCCTAGACTTTATCAAAAGATGTGCTGAACCATCATGTCTTCGGTGGCCTCAAAATGCTTGCCAGTTGTGAGGTGGTTGCACCTCTTTTGAGGAAGGAGGAAAACCGTTAAATAGCTTTCTGTCTCCTCCCAGCCCTCTGTAAAACCTCTTAATCTGAATGCCCCATTCCCCATGCTCCACCCTTAGTCCCTAGACCAGGCTACTGGGCTGTGAGCATTCTTGTGGGGAAAAGAAAGAAAAAAAATAGAAGTTTCTGACTTGATAACTGCCTCCTAAAGTTGGATTTTTAATCTTTCAGTAGTATTTGAAACTTCATCTTTTTTTTTTTTTTTTTTTTTAAAGAGACAGGGTCTGTTGCCCAGGCTGGAGTGCAGTGGTGTGATCACAGCTTACCACTGCATCCTTGAACTCTTGGGCTCAAAAGATCCTCCTGCCTTCCCTGCCCCACCCCCCAGTACTTGGGACCACAGGTGCATGACACCACACTTGACTAATTTTTAAAATTTTTTGGTAGAGATGGCAAATTTTTAAATGAATTTTTTTTTTTTTAATTTTTTTTTTGTAGAGACAGGGTCTAGCATTGTTTCCCAGGTTGGGTTTGAACTCCTAGCCTCAATCATCCCACCTCAGCCTCCCAAAGTGCTGAGATTACAGGTGTGGGCCACCTTGCCTGGCCCAGTTTCTTTGTCTAGGAGCCTTTACAAACATTCACAAAGAATATCCAGTCAGTGTTTATGTATGTCCGCAGTGCTTTTACTGGCCATGTAGACCACAGTGTCCAGAAGTGACTTGGATGAGATCCCCAGGAAAGATACTTAGAATTTACTTGACAGACGGAAGATTGGTAAACATGGCCTCAAGTTGAGTTTTGCTGGGAAATTGGTTAGCTTCACTGCAACCTTTTCATTTCTTTCCTAATTATATGCAGACATTGGTGGAGGTTTTTTGTTTTTTCATAAAGAGTATTAACACAAGGATGTATACAAAGGGAACATATTCATTTCTTGGTCTTTCTATAGATCCTAGCACTTGAAACTGATGAAATGATTTGCCTCAGGGTTGGTCTTCCTTCCTAACTTCCTTCTGTCCTTCCGTCTTTCCGTCCTTCCTTCCTTCCGTCCTTCCATCCTTGACGGACTTTCACTCATGTTGCCCAGGCTGGAGTGCAGTGGCAGGATCTTGGCTTACTGCGACCTCTGCCTCCTGGGTTCAGGTGATTCTCCTGCCTCAGCCTGCCGAGTAGCTGGGATTACAGGCTTGCACCACCACGCCTGGCTAATTTGATGTTTTTAGTAGAGACGGGGTTTCTCTGTGTTGGTCAGGCTGGTCCCGAACTCCTGACCTCAGGTGATAAAACCTTGGTCTCCCAAAGTGCTGGGACTACAGGGATGAGCCACTGTGCCTGGCCTGCTCAGGGTTTTTCTTGGTCTTCATGTATTTGATCCTATTGGTTAGGTAGCTGCAATCCCTTGCCCTCATTTTACAGGCATAGAATGGTTACTTTATTTAGGAAGAGTTATGATTGCGAGTCATGTCAGGTTACCAGAACTCGAAACTCTACCTTTGGACTTTGCAGCGACCGTGTAATTGAGGTGTTGGCATTTCCTTTAGGTTCTTGCTCTGCCTTGAAAAAGCTGGCCAGAGGCCATGCATGGTAGCTTTCACCTGTAATGCCAGCACTTTGGGAGGTCAAGGTGGGCAGATCACCAGAGCCTAGTAGTTTGAAACTAGCCTGGGCCACATGGTGAAACCCCGTCTCTACTAAAAATAGAAAAAGTTATGGTGGCGCACACCTAATCCCAGGTACTTGGGAAGCTGAGGCAGGAGAATGGCGTGAACCTGGGAGGTGGAGCTTGCAGTGAGCTGAGATCGTGCCACTGCACTCCAGCCTGGGTGACAGAGCGAGACTCTGTCTTTAAAAAAAAAAAAAAAAAAAAGAGGAAAGAAAATGTGGGACCTTAGGCAAGTCCCACACTTTGTTTTCCCACAGTTGTTTTCCTTAGCTGCAAGTATTGTGTGATTGGAACATAGAGTTCCCCTCCAGAATGCTATGATTTTTATCTTTCCAGAAGTTTGTAGTCTTTCATTTTTATTTCATTTTAATTCTACCAATATTTATTGTCTACTTTGTATTACTTGTCCGATTGTACGTTCTTTTCTCAGGTGGTTGGGAGGGGCATGTGTGGGGGTCATGCAGGATTGGGATCAAGGGAGGTTCAGGAGGGCTTGAGGCCAGTGGGTTCTCATTACACAAGGATCTTGTTAACATGCAAGGGCCTGGGAGTCTGCATTCTAACAAACTCTCAGGGCCTGCACTTTGTGTAGCAAGACTTTGGGACTGACTTTGTTCTTGGTGCAGTGGTTCACTTCTTTTTTCTTTTTTTAAATCTCACCAACCTGTCCCAACCTGAGCATTGAAGGGTAGTCTCTGTCCCAACCTGAGCATTGAAGGGTGGGGATCCCAGTAAGATCTCTGCCACCAACAGAAGTTTGAAAACTATTGTTATAGAAGATCCAGACCTAGTGTGGTAGCTCATGCCTGAAATTCCAGCACTTTGGGAGGCCATGGCACGAGGCTCACTTGAGCCCAGGAGTTTGAGACCAGCCTGGGCAACATAGTGAGACCTCATCTCTTAAAAAAAAAAAAATACACCCTTTTCTGAACCAGCAGGGACTGAAGAGACACTCTCCTGTAATATAAAAACTGTTTAAAAACAGTGATGCAGGCCAGGCACAATGGCTTATGCCTGTAATCCCAGCACTTTGGGAGCCCGAGGCTGGCAGATCACTTGAGGCCAGGAGTTTAAGACAAGCCTGGCCAATATGGTGAAACCCCATCTATATCAAAAATATAAAAGGTAGCTGGGCATGGTGGTGTGTGCCTATAATCTCAGCTACTTGGGGGCCTGAGGCAGGAGAATCGCCTGAAACTGGGAAGCAGAGGTTGCAATGAGCTGAGATCATGCCACTGCACTCCTTCCTGGGCAACAGAGTGAGACTGTTGCCTGTAATTCCAGCTACTCAAGAGAGGTTGAGACATGAGAATCACTTGGACCCAGGAGGCCGAGGTTGCAGCGAGCCAGGATCGTGCCGTTGCACTCCAGCCTGGGCAGCAGAGTTAGACTCTGTCTCAAGAAAACAGAAAAACACAGTGATGCAATTAATTATAAAGCTTGAGCATTGCTTGAAAAAGCTTCTTTTGGCCCAGTGGCCCTCTATGTTGTAACCAATATTCAGTTTTCATTCTGGAAGGAAGACAGCTAGCTATAATGCGTTGCCTGCATAGTGTTATCATGCATTTCCCAAAGCTTCCATGGCTTGCTTTAGTAGACAAAGAGCAGTGTCAGGAATTTTTGCGTAGAGCTCTTACTGTTTTGCTGGTTTCTATGCAGAACTCACCTTGAAAGCTTATATAGTTTTCAAAAGAGAGAAGTTCTTACTGGATAATAGCAACCATTGATCGAATATATACCTACCTAAATGCTTTATACAGGCAGCATTTTACATATTCACTTCTTACCACAACTCTGTGACTTAGCCATTTCCCCCAAATTGCAGCTGTGGAAACAAAGTGGGCCAGGGTTGGACCCCCCACCACCACTTGACCCCAAATCAAGATGTTTCACTTTGGATCCTGTGTTTGATTTCACTGTCCTGGCAGGTGGTATTACCTCAGGTTTATGCAGCCATAGTCCTGGGTTTGAAGCCTGCCTCTGTCACAATCTCTGTGCCTCAGTTTTCTTATCTGTAAAATGGATGTGATAATTATAGTACCTGGGCTACTCGGTTTTGCGTGGCACTGGTTGTACCTTTTATTTGTCGTTACGATTTCATTTCTTATTCTTGCCATAGTCACTTAAGTTTATTTTCTCCCCCTTCCTCTCAGTGGTTCTTTAAAAACCATTCTCTGAAATGTTAAATTAGCAATCTTAGTGAGTTTTCTTTCTGGAGTTAGGTTAAGAGGTTATATTTATGTTTTCTTATCAACCTACAAAATAAAGCCTAGTAAGTGGTCATTTACAGAGAAAGCAGTTAGGGGATTCAACATATGGCTTTTACTAGATTTTGTGGGTCTTTGTTTTTTTACCTGCCAAGTTTCCTCATGTGGTTGGGGAGGATTCCTTGTGCCTGGAAACATCACAGCTGCATGTCGTGGTCTCCCCCACCCTTATTTTAAAATACTTGAGTTTTATTTGTGAGCTATTGAATATACTTAGTGGGGCTCTCTGTAAACATATACTGAATTTAATAGCCAAATGATGTACACATTGGGATGTGCATATATAATCTCTTTTCCAATTGTCCCCACTATATCTTCTTCCTTGACAAACTATAAAAACAAGGGAGTGATTTTCAGCTAATGGTTGTGTTCTTTAAAAAACTGTTTTTCAGCCAGACATGGTGGCTAACGCCTGTAATCCCAGCACTTTGGGAGGCCAAGGCAGGTGGATCACCTGAGGTCAGGAGTTCAAGACCAACATGGAGAAACCCTGTCTCTACTAAAAATACAAAATTAGCCCGGCGTGTTGGTGCATGCCTGTAATCGCAGCTGCTCGGAAGGCTGAGGCAGAAGAATCGCTTGAACCCGGGAGGTGTAGGTTGCGAAGAGCCAAGATGGTGCCATTGCACTCCAGCCTGCACAACAAGAGCAAAACTCCTTCTCAAAAAACAAACAAAACAACTGTTTTTCAGGGTAGTTTTCTTGAAGCATGGTTTTTAGAAATGTTGTAAATTCGTAGGACCCTGACTTTGAGTCAGGATCCTAGATGGAATGAAATGACACCTAAAAATCGGTGTCCTTCTTGGGCATACTCACTGAAGAACATACTGCTCCATTTTCTTTTCCCTTCTGCATTTTTCTGAAAAATTTTCTGTCTATATCTTTTTTTTTTTTTGAGATGGAGTCTTGCCCTGTCACCCAGGTTGGAGTGCAGTGGCACGATCTTGACTCATTGTGGCCTCTGCCTCCGGGTTCAAGTGATTCTCCTGTCTCAGCCTCCTGAGTAGATGGGACTACAGGTTCCCCCCACCATACCTACCCACTTTTCTGTATTTTTAGTACAAATGGGGTTTTGCCGTGTTGGCCAGGCTGGTCTTGAACTCCTTGCCTCAGGGGATCCTCCTGCCTCCGCCTCCCAAAGTGCTGGGATTATAGGTGTGAGCCACCGTGCCTGGTCCGCTTCTCTATCTTTGAAAAAGGATTTTTTGGGGGCATTAAGGAAATTTGTCCCTTTTCATTTTGTGATAGTTTTGGGGGATGTCTTTAATGTTTTTTTTTGTGGTTCTTTAGAGGTAGGCGTATGAAGACACTGGTCCTTTTTTATTTGCTAGAGAAGTGGGATTCTTTTTAATTTTTACAGAGACAAAAACTAAACATTTATATGCATTATTTAGTATTTTGTGCTGAAGAAACATGCTCTATTTGTAAAACAGGAAATGTGTGGGAAAAGGGCAGTTTGGCATGTTGTTGCGTTTGCAGATCCAAATTTATTTTCCTTCATTCAGATAATTTAACACAGGCAAATAACTGATGTTTCCAGAGTGGCTTCTTATATATAGCAGCCCAGGAGGTGTGCGGGAGATTTCAGACCTCGAGTTTTTATGTGTGAAGGGGTGACTTAGCCAGGGCAAGATATTGTGTTGGCCCGTTTTTGATTCTGGGTTTTTCTGTTGGTGGTGATCCTGGGCACCTTTAAAAGTCTTTGGTTCAGCCTGGGAAGGAGACTTCAGAGGTTTCCACTCCCCCTTTCCCAGTTTTTTTCCTGATTCTTCCTTCCAGTCCCTATGCATATCAGTGGGATCCTTAAAAAGCCACTGACAATCTGATGGTCTAAAGCTCCACCTGCAGTTAGAAAGAAGCTGGTCAGCCTTCTGGAATGTTCTTTCTCCACTGGAGGCTAGTGAGCACCTCCTGACTAAAGGAGGTTTTGGTTGTGCTTTTAGCTTTGGGGGAGGTCATTGAACTTCAAGAGCCCTTCTGGTTTCCCGTTTTGTGTGATAGGATTAAAAACCTCTATTTTGCTCCGTCTCTGTGACTTGGGGTGACAACCTCGGACCAGTGGAGAAGGTGTGTGGGCAGCAGGAAGAGCTGTTTGATCTCTCCTTGCAAAACGTCTCTGGGCTCAGGTTCAAGAGTGGAGAAACGCTCTTGAACATGGAACAGTTGGCCCTTGGGGTCAGTGGCAAAGACAGGAACGAGCTGCAAAACTTTGTCCTGACCTCGAAGGAGGTTAGATAGACAGGCTTTTGGATCTTTGGTGTTTCCTTTTTTATAAAGGCCACGTGCACAGCTGTACGTTCAAAATTGGAAAATTTCCTACATACACAGCTTCTTCATTAGATACTGATACTGGTTAATTCACAATCACCTGTAATTGGAAGCAGCTGCTGTTTCCCAGCTGACTAGGTGTCCAAGTCAGATGCTTTGAATTAGCTGAACTTGGATTATTCATATTTTAATTAAAGTCCATTTTACCCCCGCCCCCAACCCAGTCTTTTGCTTCTCCAATGACTGGGTTTTTATAGTAATACATTTGAAATTACATGAGCATCCCAGTAGAAAGGCATAATGTAAGTTCAAGGACTTGCAGTTGATTATGGCATTGTATTATTAAATAGTGAATTTAACAGCATTGCAATTCCCTTTTCTCACCCTCTGAACCTTGCCTCTGTAGTGGGGGAAAATTTCATTCCATTTAGGAAAGTTGAGACTTTTGTCCCCTTTCCTTCTCTTGAGACAGAGTTGTGTTAGCCTAATTGCTTGTGTCACTGCTACAGGGAAGGTACTGCGTGAAGTGGGACAAGCAATTTTCTGGTACTTTTCGTCTGATGGGGTTTGCAGATTGAGCCATGACTAGTGGGGGTTTGGGGCAGTGGGGATATTTTCTCGGAAGGGGGAAAAAAGTTAACAATTGCTGTGGTGTGGCTGTTGTCCAGTGTTTTGCATTGGGGTAGAATGTTCACCGAACAGCTTGTAGGAAAAAAAGACTGCCTTGATTTTTGGGAAAAAAGTTAGAGGGGAAATTGCTTTGCATTTTTCTCTCCATAATGTTAATAAGGTAAAGAGGCAATGCTGGAGGAAAGGAGATAAATGGATGTTTCCTCCCTTCCCTATTTAAGCTGCCTAAGTTGACTAAAGTTCGACTTGATAAATGTCCTAGTTAATTTAATTTTGTGTTAGTGCCTCTCCTCCCCTTGAGTGTCCAGTCCATTTTCAGCTGACTTGCAGAAAAACCAGGTTAATGCAAATCCATCAGATTCTGCATGCCTGTTAAAATGCTTAAGCATTCTGCATGGTGTGGGAGACATGATCTTTGCCTAAAAGGGTCCCTGGAGAGAGAAAGTATATTCCTGCCAGTGCATTTAGGGATTTATACATATATAACTGTCTCATATGATTTGGCATTGTCACATACTGAGCACCAGGAGAGCCAAAGGAGTTCTAGGGCTGGTAGGCTGTTTGGAGGTAAAATAGTCCTTCCAGCTCAGCCACTTGCGTTTCCACATTTCCTCAGAAGTTGCCTAAAGGATGTGCATCTTGTTGGCAGCCTCATGATTTTGAAGCCCTGTTGTGTCTGTTTAGTGCTTTCTACATTAGGTCGGAGATCTTTCTTCATTAAGTCAGAGACACTGGACCCCTTTTTGTTATGGAAATAACTAAGTCTCTTGGGTTTCTCTGGAATGAACTAGAGGGTCTTGTTGGCCTGGTCCTTGGAGGAGAGGTCCAGGCTGTTGCTTTCAGTATCCATGGCACCTAGAATTTCCGTGACTATTATAGAGTATTACATTGCTATGGTAGTTTCTTAGAAATAGGCCTGGTACAATTTGATTGTGCTTTTGGACCTTCTCCCAAGTTACAAGGCCACCAGCACTCAGACTCTGGGTATACCATATGGACGAGGGAACACATTGGACAAAGCAGAAGCTTGTTACCATGAAGTTTGTTAGAAGGTGACACTCCCTTCAAATTTTTCAGTTCTTCATGAATGAGTTCTTAGTAAAAGTGCTTTGTTGAATTTTTTCCACAGTAGTAACTGCCATGTTTTGAGTGCGTTGTTAAGTAACGTAAGTACATACTATTCTCACACACTTTCGGAAACCTGAATCTATTATTTTTACTGATGAACAGATTGGGCTTTGGAGAAAGAAGTGGCCTGAAGTAGCATGCAGTGTGGGCGGCTGGAATATATACAGGGACTGGAGTTAAAGCCCAGTTTTCTTAATTGCTCTGATTTTATTTATTTATTTTTTATAGAAACAGAGTCTTGCTGTGTTGCCCAGGCTGGTTTCAAGCTCTTGGGCTCTAGCAGTCCTTCTGCTTCAGCTTCCCAAAGTGCTGGGATTACAGGCCTGAGCCACCATGCTCGGCCTTAATTGTACTGATTTTAATAATGGGATGATACCTCTGTACCCCAGGGTATACAGATGAGAGATTTTGGCTCTGGTATCACTATCATCCTGGGTAAGGTTTATCACGGTTGTAGGCCAATCTCTTTGTCACGAAGAGAACTAGTAGTAAAACTGGAAAAAAGGTCGACAGTCTTCATTTTGCATTTTAAGGTACCTGTTGAAAATAATGACTTAAATAAAATGTGACTTTTGTTAATTCAGTAGCTGTTACTGAAGCATTAGATTGATTTATGTGTTTAAAAGTAGTTATGAAAGACAACAGAGAACAGCTCTCTATTGGTCATTAACTTATTAATAGATAGCCAAGTCTGCAGAAAAAGAACAGTCAAGGAGTCCATGTAGTTGCAAATGGCAAGTTCAAGAGAAAGTTGGCAAAGAAAGATGGATAGATGGAGAGAAAGCAAAAGAAATCCTTTTTTGAGAGAGAACACGCTGTTGGAGCATGCTGTAAACAGTGTTAAGGGAAAAACCTGGTGAGAAAGGTGAACTCTGGCTGGGTGCACTGTCTCATGCCTGTAATCCCAGCACTTTGGGAGGCCGAAGGTGGGTGGATCATTTCAGATCAGGAGTTTGAGATCAGCCTAGCCAACATGGTACAACCCTGTCTGTACTAAAAGTGCAAAAATTAGCCAGGTCGTAATGGCACATGCCTGTAATCCCAGACTGAAGCAGGAGAATCGCTTGAACCCAGAGGTGGAGGTTGCAGTGAGCTGAGATTGTGCCACTGCATTCCAGTCTGGGCCACAGAGTGAGAACCTGTCTCAAAAGTTAAAAAAAAAAAGAAAAAAAAAAAAAGGTGAGCTCTGTAATAATAGTGTAGCTGGCTGGTACAGCTCAGCAGAGGAAGGGTCTGGGGGGACATGCTCCCCCGTCCCTGCCAGTCTCATATCTTATCTGCCATACCTGCTGTGAGAGGAATTGATTGGCAGAGTTGTTTGGGTGGAAATTGTCCAGCCGGGCTGGGCATGGTGGCTCACACTTGTAATCTCAGCACTTTGGGAGGCTGATGCAGGTGGATCACGAGATCAGCCTGGCCAACAAGGCGGAACCCTGTCTCTACTAAAAAAAAAAAAAAAAATTAGGGCGACACGCTTGGGTCCCCTTCCATGCTGTGGAAGCTTTGCTGCTGCTCAAAAAAAAAAAAAAAAAATTAGCTGGGTGTGGTGGCATATGCCTGTATGTAATCTCAGCTAGTCTAGAGGTTGAGGCATGAGAATCACTTGAACCCGGGAGGTGGAGGTTGCAGTGAGCCCAGATCCCGCCACTGCACTCCAGCCTGGGAGGCAGAGTGAAACTGTGTCTCAAAAAAAAAATAAAAAAATTAAAAAAAAAGATAAATTGTCCAGCTGTTGTATAACACAATTCATATATACATATATTCATATATATGGACAATAAATTGCCTTTTGTTTTGTTTACATCACTAAATGCAGTGTGGTTGTGACCCTTAGTTTTGTCACAACCTAGCACACACAGGTAGGATTTTAAATTGCCTGGTTGTGTGTATTTTCAACATTAGTGAAGTACTTAAATGTTTTCTGAAATGGTTGGAAACACTTCACTCCTATCTGCAGTGTCTGTGTCCCAGATGATATATATCCCCGCTAGTCTGATTTTGTTGGGGGTGGTTAAGTTTTGTGAGCCTGACTTTTCATGTGTGTGTGGATTTACATGTTTGGCTCCATGGCACAGCTTACTTCCTATTTCCGGTGATTCCCTGGCCTCTGGGGTCGTGGAAGTATGTGCCCAGGTGTATTACTCTTTATCACCCTCCTTGCTAATTTATAAAAGCCTTTACTTCCATAAGTACTTGCCTGATTGACACCACTTGCATTAAAATCCTACTGTCACTTCCCTTAGCTTTCCCAGCACAACTTTCTTGTACTTCATTCATGTACACCATTATTAATTTGCACTTGTGTCAATTTGTCAGAGTTGATAAGGCACTCCCCTCTAATCTCCCTACTGTTGTCATAGTTTTCTTTCTTTGAAAAAAACAGTTACTTTCCTTCTCAGGTTCTCATTAGCCCCTATCGTCTATGGGATAAAATCTAAACTCTTAAGCATTACCTAAGATCCTTCATTAAATCAATCTACTGGCACTTAGGAGGCAATCAGTAAGTGTGGGTTGTTATCCTAACTTTACATTCCATATTAACTTGCAGATCATCTGGATGAATTTAATTAAATCCCCTTCCCTAGCTGACTTTATATTTTGGGAAATTTCATGTCTAGGGAAGTTGAAGGAACGGTATGAACATCTGGGGCACTTACCACCTAGACTGAAAAAATGAACACCGGGTCGTCTGTATGTATATTACTCGTTGTCTTACTTTCTTCTGTCAAATCTGTGACTTTGGAAATTTTGAAATAGTGCTCTTGGTTACCCATTAAAAAAGGGTAAAATAAACATGCTGTTGCTCCTGCTGCAGCACTTCAGTAGTAATAAAAAAATAACTTCAGTGACTTGGGTTTTTTTCTGCCAAAGTAAATGTTGGCTCTCTTTCAGATGTAGTAATGTTGCTTCTCTAAATTCGTTTGAGTTAAACTAAAGCAGGGCCAAGTTGAGAAATTAGTTTCTCGGTTTTTTCCCTTCCAATTTAGAAAAAAATTAAGTTTTGGATACTCTTGTTCCTATAATTTTCTTCCTTGTTGCTTCCTCCTCCTGCATTAAAAAAGATCATAAAGATTCAGCTAAGATGTCAGTGAAAGGAACAAAGACCCAGCCTTTTACGTTCTTTATGTGGAGTTATTGTTGGTAGTAATCTTAAAATAGGGTGTTTGAATCCGTGTTGAGGCAGTTAATTCAGTAGTTTCTTGTGACCACAAGATGCTAAATAAAGGTGAAGCCTCCCAACCCCCCCGCCCTTTTTTTTTTTTTTTTTTTTTGAGATGGAGTCTGACTCTGTTGCCCAGGCTGGAGTGCAGTGGTGTGATCTTGGCTCACTGCAGCCTCTGCCTCCCAGGTTCAAGCAGTTCTCCTGCTTCAACCTCCTGAGTAGCTGGGATTACAAGAATGCACCACCACCCCTGGCTAATTTTTGTCTTTTCATTAGAGATGGGGTTTCACCATGTTGGTCAGGCTGGTCTTGAATTCCTGACCTCAGGTTGTTCTCCTGCCTTGACCTCCCAAAGTGCTGGGATTACAGGCATAAGCCACCGTGCCTGGCCAACCCCTTATAACTTGTGATTTTTGCCTTTTTGTGAGTTTTGCCTTATGCTTGCAAAATATGCTCGTGTATTACTAGCTAGGAAATCCAAGCAGGTATCACACCATGCCGTCATACGAGTGATAACTGAGAGTTATCATGCATTAGCTGGTATTTGACAGATTTGCTGGTATGTTAGAAAGTTTCAGTGTGTCAGTTTGGTGTGTATAAGTGTGGGAGAGCCCGATACACATGTGAGACGCAGCTTCCAGTCAGTGTGCACATAGTACTTGGAGGACATGCTGGTTGCAACCTTCTCATTGTAATAAGGAACTGGTTTGGCTAGGTGAACTACGAAGTCATTTTGGATTTGACCCAGACTGGCTGTGTCTCACTCTCTACTGCAGTTTAATTCATGTGATGCTATTAAGATAATAACTTTGTCCAAGAGCAAAAGACTGTGAATACGTTGTGGTATGTGTGAATTCACAAGCAACATTCAAGATCGGTTTCAGAAATGTTCAGAGCAAAATCTGAAGTCCCCTATATCTCCCATTGTACTGTCTTCCTCAAAAGTAAGCCATCAGTGGTTTGCACATCCTTCTAGTCTTTCTGTGTATTTACCTGCATACTTGCATGTTTATGTAAACATACAGATGGGTTCCCCGCGGGGCAGGGGGTGCCCACTTCACTTTGGGCCTATTTCTATAAATGGAATGTAAGGTCATGGTCTGTGATTTAACGTTTTCTCAAGTAACAATATCTCAGATCTTTCCATGCCATTCTTTTTCATGCTGCAAGTAGCAGATAAGACTAGTGTACTGTAGGTTATTTAGCCACTTTCTTCTGATGACTTTCTTCCAGAAGAGTCCTTGGCATTTAGGAGGTGCTCAGTAGACCTATAGGTTGTTCATGCTGTTTTGCTCACTTTATAACCTTTCTGTCCATACACCTTTCCAACATATGGTATTATTAGCATATGATTGAGTTGTAAGTGCAGGGTCCAAGGGTATGTGCTCAGAGTGTGTGTGTGTGTGTGTGTGTGTGTGTGTGTGTGTGTGAGACAGAGTCTTGCTTGGTCGCCAGAGCTGGAGTGCAGTGGCATGATCTCAGCGACCTGCAACCTTCGCCTCCCGAGTTCAAGTCATTCTTGTGCAGGAGCTGGTACTACAGGTGTGCAGTGCACCGTCATGCTCGGCCAATTTCTGTATTTTTAGTAGAGACTAGGTTTCGCCATGTTGCCCAGGCTGGTCTCGAACTCCTGGCCTTAGGTGATCTGCCCATCTGGCCTCCCGAAGTGAGGTGCTGAGAATACGGGCGTGAGCCACAGCGCCAGTCACGTGCTGTTTTTGAGTAGGAAGAAATTTTTTCCTTCCAAAAACATTCAGCCAATCTACACACCCACTAACAGCATATGAGAGTCTTTATTTTCCTTATTTCTTGCCAACACCTAGCGTTATACAGCTTCTTTGGTTTTTGCTAATAAATATGGCTTATCGTTGTCTTAATTTGCATTTCTCTGTTCTGAGCCTTTTTCGTTGGTCTGTCAGCTGTCCATATTTTTTTTCTTCATAACCTTTGTCCACTATTATGTTGGGTTGTTAGTCTTTTTCTTTCTTTCTTTTTTCTTTTTTTGAGACGCAGTTTCGCTCTTGTTGCCCAGGCTGGAGGGCAATGAGGAGACCTCAGCTCACCACAACCTCCACCTCCTGCGTTCAAGCGATTCTCCTGCCTCAGCCTCCTGAGTAGCTGAGATTATAGGCATGTGCCACCATGCCCGGCTAATTTTGTATTTTTAGTAGAGATGGGGTTTCTCCATGTTGATCAGGCTGGTCTTGAACTCCTGCCCTTAGATGATCGGTCCGCCTCGGCCTCCCAAAGTGCCGGGATTACAGGCGTTTGCCGACGCGCCCGGCCTGGTTGTTGGTCTTTTTCTTACCGCTTTTTGTCAGATCTCTTCATGTTCCTGATATTTATTAAATATGTTGTAAATATTGGCTCCTAGTCTGTCCTTTGTCCTTTAAGTATGTTTATAGTGTTTTTTCTCTCATAGAAGTTTTAAAGTTTCCTGTAGTTCAGTTTGGTTTTCTTTTATGGGTTTTATGTCTTTGCTTAGAAATGCTTCTCTGACCCCAAGAATACGAAAATATTCTGAGAAATTACCTTTCTTTTTATTACCTCCCTTTGAGCTAAACACCACCCTCCAGCTTGCACTGTCCCATCACCCCACCCACTAAATTGATACGGAATTCCCCTCTCTGGAATCCTCAGAAATGATTTCTTTCAGCCACGTATTATGGATACCTTAGGGTTTATTCCTGTTGAAGTCCCAAATGGTGTAATTTTTCAACTCTTGGCATACATTGATTATGTCCATCATCATTCTGTGTTAAATAATGTTTTCATACATCCCGTGGATATATAGGAAACAGCTCTGGGATACACACCAGATTTTCCAGATTCAGGATCCACTTACATAAAAATCTAGGTAAATTCCCTTTTAGTTTTATAATCCTTAATAAGAAAGGACAAAATGAGGTTGAAAAAGAGATAACATCCATTTTGCTATTGTGTTTACATCTGAAAGGCAGCAAACATAAAGCTAGGAGCTTGCCCTTCAACAAACAGCTTTAGTTGGCTCTGGGAGAGCTACCCTAAGAACTGGCTCTGAGCCCCTCGCCTGGATTGCAGTCATCTGTTGTACATATTTAACATTCATGAGGTTTCTTTTAAAGGATATAACTGCTTTGAAAACATTTCAGAACAATTGCATTGAATTGAACTTTTGCATTAGTCTTTACTGATTTTATTTTTTTTTACACTGGCCACTACTGTCAATGTACTTTTTTTTTTTTTGAGACGAAGTCTCACTCTTGTCCCCCATACTGGAGTGTGATGGCGCGATCTCGGCTCACTGCAACCTCTGCCTCCCAGGTTCAAGCGATTCTCTTGCCTCAGCCTCCCTAGTAGCTGGGATTACAGGCACCTGCCACCACACCCGGCTAATTTTTTTTTTTTTTTTTAATAGTAGAGACGGGGTTTCACCATGTTGGCCAGGCTGGTCTTGAACTGCTGACCTCAAGTGATCTGCCTGCCTTGGCCTCCTAAAGTGCTGGAATTGCAGGTGTGAGCCACCGTGCCCGGCTGTCAGTGTATTTTTAAGTATGTTTTCATCACATGTTTTCATCATGCGATTAATTATAATATGGGAAGTCAGTTACTTTGTGAAGTAAAGTTAAACATCGGGTCATAGAATGACTTAAAAATAGCAAATAAGGAAAAAATATACACATATATATAAAATGAGGTAAAGCTAAACAAACTCAGAGGGTATCATTGCTTTCATGCATGGACTTTGAAATTGCTTTTTATTGAGACCTTTTCTAGTTCTCTAACATGTTGCCTAATAAACGAAGTTAGAGAATAACAATTCTAGAAAAGAAGGCAGCATCTTGCAAGTCATTGTACATTGCATATAGTAAGTATGATTTCTAGCCATGCATCCCTTTAAAAATTTTTTTCTTGCAATAAAAGAATTTGGAGAGCCTTTGGAATCTTGTATAAAGGAATTTTGCTGGCATAAAACATGCATTATGTATCACACTTGTAACCCACGTGATGAAAGAACAGCAGATTGACACTGGTTGACTCAACAACCTGCAATTTCTGATGTGTAACTATGAGCAGCAGGATTATTCTTTGTAACTTGGTTATGTGAAGTTTGAAGTTTTTCCTTTCAGTGCAGTGTTTCCTGAGTCTCACTGTGTCTCCCAGGCTAAAGTATAGTAGCGCCATCTACAAGCCAATTGCTTGACTCTCCTTTGGGTTAGTGGCTAAGTAAATTAACAAGTACAAACAACAGAAATGCTTTCTTTGAAGATATGAAACTTCAGTAATAGAATGTGAGATAGAATAGCAATCCAATTTTATAATTGGAAGAATTTTTTTTTTTTTTTTTTTTGAGATGGAGTCTCACTTTGTCTCCCGAGTTGGAGTGCAGTGGCGTGATCTCGGCTCACTGCAACCTCTGCCTCCCGGGTTCAAGCGATTTTCTGCCTCAGCCTCCCGAGTAACTGGGATTACAGGCACCCACAACCACGCCCGGCTAATTTTTATATTTTTACTAGAGACAGGGTTTCACCATCTTGGCCAGGCTGGTCTTGAACTCCTGACCTCGTGATCCACCCGCCTCGGCCTCCAAAAGAGCTGGGATTACAGGCATGAGGCACAGCGCCCGGCTCATTGCAGTGTTTCAATTGAAATTTTGCTGTCTTTCTAATCCACAACGTCGCATTGGGGCACATGAGCCGCCCAACTCATTTTCCTGGATTTACCCTATCTTTCCTGCCTTCCCTGGGTCTGTCCTTTCCATTTTCCAGAAAGCAGTGAAAGCAATCATGATATTGCCTTAAAACCCTACAGGGGACTCCCCTGGGTCTTTAGACAAGTTCGCCACTTTGGCTAGGGGTTGCCATGTCTTGTTGAATCTGTATCACCCTCCCCACCTCCAATTTGGAAAGAAAACCAACAATGCTGGGCATGGTGGCTCACATCTATAATCTCAGAACTTTGGGAGGCTGAGGCAGGCAGGAGGATTGCTTGAGCCCGGGAGTTTGAGAGCAGCCTGGGCAACATAGTGAGACCCTGTCTCAATTTCTTTTGGGGTGGGGGAAGAAAATAACCCAGCTGGGTGTGGTGGCTCACACCTGTAATCCCAGCACTTTGGGAGGCCGGGGCAGGCAGATCACCTGAGGTTGGGAGTTCGAGACCAGCCTGACCAACATGGAGAAACCCCGTCTCTACTAAAAATACAAAATTATCCGAGCGTGGTGGCACATGCCTGTAATCCCAGCTGAGGCAGGAGAATCACTTGAACCTAGGAGGCGGAGGTTGCAGTGAGCCCAGATGGGCGCCATTGAACTCTAGCCTGGGCAACAAGAGTGAAACTCGCATCTCAAAACAAACAAACAAAAAAACCCTCTTGAGCCTTTCTTTTCTTGTTCTCTACTCTAATCATAGGTTCTTTTTCCTAAAAGTGCTTTTGCAATCAGGTGAAATGTATGACGCCTTCTTAAAATATTTCCAACTGCCTTTAAGTAAAATACCCAGGATTACAGAGGGGACCCATGACATTGAAATATAGCCATCAAAATGATAAAGGACGAATTTGTGATATGGTAATATGTTTCTTTGTCCCTTGTTAAATAACAAGTCCTCAGAGTGGGTCTAATTATTATAATTTTAAAATAATGATGTTATTTCAAGATAATCTGCAACCACTGTAATTAAGTATAAGAGTATTTGCAATTTTTTGTGTTGATACAAAAAAAAAACACACACAGAATTACATTTTTGGTATGTGGCCTATATTCAAAATATAAGGGAGTGTTCTATTTCAGCAAGAGATTGGTGAAAGTGAGTATGGTACTGTGTCCACATTCAAGTTCACAGACCTAAGAACCTCTGAGAATCTCTTTTCCTTCTTCCTGCAGTTGCTCCCTTTGTCTGGAACTATCCCACTGTTGTCAGGGGAGTCTTATCTTGGCCTCAGCTTCAGTGTCATTTCCTCGAGGAGACATTTCTCGGTTAGGAGTCCAAGTTAAACATGCCCATCGCTGCACCCTCTACTCATTTCAGCACTTTGAATCATGGACCTTTATGAAAAGCATTGTGTAATACCCACTTCCCCATTTGTGAGCTCTGTGAGCTTTCGGGGTGCGGTGACTGTTTCTGCCCCATTTACTGCTGATCCCTCAGTACCTAGCACAGTGTCACAGGCAGCCCTTAAATACTTGTGTCTTGGATGACACAAATAGCAGTTGAGGCAGATGGAACAAAGCTTGTGAGAAGAGCTCAGGAGGTGTGACAATCCCGAAGAATGACCACCAGGGCCGAGGGGAAGGCACATGGGTGGTATAGTGGTGTATTAGGCCATTCTTGGGTTGCTCTAAGGAATACCTCAGATTGGGTAATTTATAAAGAGAAGAGGTTTAATTGGCTTTTGGTTTGCAGGCTGTACACGAGACATGGCTGCTTGGCTTCTGGGGAAGC
This sequence comes from Theropithecus gelada, assembly GCF_003255815.1. Taxonomy (NCBI): domain Eukaryota; kingdom Metazoa; phylum Chordata; class Mammalia; order Primates; family Cercopithecidae; genus Theropithecus; species Theropithecus gelada. The sequence goes on from NC_037671.1 coordinate 18,306,185, forward strand.
CTCTGGGAGTTTTCACTCTTGGCAGAAGGTGGGAGGGGTGGGAGCAGGCACCTCACATGGTCAGGAGGTGGGGGTTGGGGGAAAGAAGGGGAGATGCCACACACTTTTCAAACACCCAGATCTCACGAGAGCTCTCATTCATGATTGCTAGGACAGCACCAAGCCATGAGGGATCCACCCCCATGACCCGGACACTTCCTGCCAGGTCCTGCCCCCAACACTGGACATCACATTTCTTTTTTTTTTTTTTTTTTTTGAGACGGAGTCTCGCTCTGCCGCCCAGGCTGGAGTGCAGTGGCCGGATCTCTGCTCACTGCAAGCTCCGCCTCCCGGGTTCACGCCATTCTCCTGCCTCAGCCTCCCGAGTAGCTGGGACTACAGGCGCCCGCCACCGCGCCCGGCTAGTTTTTTGTATTTTTTAGTAGAGACGGGGTTTCACCATGTTAGCCAGGATGGTCTCGATCTCCTGACCTCGTGATCCGCCCGTCTCGGCCTCCCAAAGTGCTGGGATTACAGGCTTGAGCCACCGCGCCCGGCCTTGGACATCACATTTCAACGTGAAATTTGGGTGGGGACAAATATCTGAACTATATCAAGCCAGTACATGTGAAGTAGAACAGTAGCCGAGAGAGTGCCCAACGTTGTTACTTGTTTGTCTGAATCTTTGCAGTGGAATATAAGATCCACAAGGGTGGGATTTTATATGTTCTCTGTTTATAGTTTATATGAACATAGTCTGATTGTTTCGCAGTGGCTCACACATAGTAAGTGGCCAGTATCTTTCACATGTATTATATCAGTGTGTACTTTCTTCAGGCCTTAGCTCGATCCTTTGCAACAATGAGGGAGTTCCCTCCTAAGATCCCTTTGAGCTTCTATTGAAGTCTTTTTCTTCCCTCTGCAGTTAAAGGAGATCTTATTCTAGGGCATAACTAGGCCCTGTGGGGTTACAAAGGTGAATCTTCCTTGGATTTTGCCTTCTGGCAGGGTGAAGAAGGTAAGGGTCCACCCTGAAAGCAGCTAGTAAGCCCTGGGACCCAAGCCAGAGATAAGTGAGCTTTCCTTATCTCTAGGGAGCAGTTGATAGTGGCGCTCAGGCTGAGGGACTGCGGGCAAGGAGCAGGGGTGGTTGTCCAAGCTCCGGAGGGAGGAGAAGTGTCACCACTGGGGACAGCACAGACAAATGAGTGATCCTGACTGGGGTTGGTGAAATCCCATTAACAGTTAATCCAATGAGGTGGCACTTGAGCTGGGGCTTGAAGAAGTGAGTATGATTTCCTCCAGCAGAAGGGTAAGTCCAAGGGAAGCATCGAGGGAAACAGGAATAATGAAGAGTCAGCACCATGAGACAGGGCGAGAAGAAAATAAATAAATAAAAAAGAATAATGAAAAGTAGTTAAGAATGGTGCACGCAGAACACTGTCAGTAGTAGTCTGGTGCCCCTCTTTTGTGGGGAACTGTCTAAAAAGAAAATCTTTTATTTTATTGCCTAAAGCCAATTCTACTATTTTTTAAATCGTTTGTTACTGTTATATTAAAATAGAGACAGGGTCTTGCTATGTTGCCCAGGCTGGTCTCAAACTCCTGGGCTCAAGCAATCCTCCCACCTCAGCCTCCTAAAGTGCTGGGATTGCAGGCATGAGCCACTGTGCCCAGCTCCTTCTCACTCTTTAAATTTTTTTTTTTAAAAAAGAAATGCTTTAAGGCCGGGCGCAGTGAGTGATTCACGTCTGTAATCCCAGCACTTTGGGAGGCCCAGGCGGATCACTTGAGGTCAGGAGTTTGAGACCAGTTTGGCCAATAAGGTGAAACCCTGTCTCTACTAAAGATACACATGGGCGTGATGGTGTATTCCTGTAATCCCAGCTGTTCAGGAGGCTGAGGCAGGACAATCACTTGAACCCAGGAGGTGGAGGTTGCAGTAAGCTGAGATGGCACCACTGCGCTCCAGCCTGGGTGACAGAGTGAGACTGTCTCAAAAAAAAAAAAACGAAAATAAAAAACATGATATAATTGGGACAAGAAACAATGTACATTGCACTTGGCAAAATCATGGAATGTACAAGTCACTAAACCACCTGTCTTCATGGAAAGAAGGAGGGAGAAGATTTTAAATTTTTCTCATAGACAAATTAGTGAGCTTCTATTGCTGTACAGTTGACAGTCATGCACCTATTTTAAGCATACAGTTTTGTTAATCATGCATACCTATGTAATCACCACCCAATTGAAATAGAGAATATTTTCATTACTCTAAACGAAAAGGAGTGAGGAGTGAGGAGTATTTCATTACTCCTCACTCCCTCCCGGCCAGTGTTTTGGTATCTGTCACTATAGATTGTCCATTATTTTCAGCATAATGGTCTCAGATTATTCATGTTGCTGTATTTATCAGTTCATTTCCTTTCATTGCCGAATAAGACTTCATTGTATGGACATACCACAATTTACTGATGTGCTGGCTGATAGACTTTAGATTGTTTCCAGTTTTTGGCTGTTAGGTGCTGTGAACATTAGTGTTCAAGACTATTTGTAGTCATAGGTTTTCCTTTCTTGTGGGTAAATACTTAGGTGTGTAATTGCTGGGCCATAAAGTAGTCAGTGTTGAGGGTTATAAGAAACTGCCACACTTCTCTGATGTCCTTGAACCATTTTGCAAGTGTTCCAGTTGCTCCACATCCTTGACAGCTTAGTATTGTCAGTCTGACTGCTTTCTGTGCAAGGTTTGTAGGGTTAGTATTTGGCTAGAGCCAAGCTCATGTGACGAAGAGTTGGTGAATAGTTTTTGGATGTTTAAAAATATTTTGAAAATTCACACGAGGCCTGGCTCTGTGTGTAAGCCCAGCCCTTTGGGAGGCTGAGGCAGTGCGAGATCATTTGAACTCAGGAGTTTGAGACCACCCTGGGCAACATAGCATGACTGTGTCTCCACCAAAAATTAAAACAGCAAAATTAATCAGCCATGGCGGCACACGCTTGTAGTCCCAGTTGCTCAGGAGGTTGCAGTGGGAGGATTGCTTGAGCCCAGGAGTTTGAGGCTGTTGTGAGCCATGATTGCACCATTTCATTCCAGCCTGGGTAATAGAGTGAGACCCTGTCTCAAAAATATAAAAATAAAAATTCACATGAGAAGAAGTGTGTAGTTAATGAAAACCATCTTGGTGAATGTGTTTATCCGTCTCCTCTTAGTTTAAAAATGCTCCTTTACTCATCTTCCTGAAGTTACGATTCTACTAACAAAAATCCTTCACTTTTCACACATGGTATAGCTTGCTATTACAGTGAAGTGAAGTTGTTAGAGGCACAATCTGTTTTCCCCTCCTGTTCTCAGTGACCTAACTGATCTGATTTCTCAGCCTGCATCAGGCTTGAAGGAGCACTTAAATGAAGAAGGGGAGTTTCTTGGATGAGAGGAGGAGCCTTGGCCCTGCAATGAAGGGATGCTGCAGAGAGCCTGCTAGGCCAGAATCGCTGCATTCGGGAGCAGTATATGGAGTGGGCAGCCAGACCCTTCCAGCTCAGTAGTGGTGGGACAGCGTCTCTTGCACGGTGCCTATGTGCATATTCTAAAATGTTGTTTTCTCTGATAGTAACACAGAAACCACAGAAATGAAGAAAAGAAGTTAATCCCTTGTTCTACTACCCCACACAAATGTTGTAAATATTTTGCCATATTTTTTTTATAGTTGTTCTTTTCCTTCCATTCAAATGTTTTTGTAATCCTACTGTATATACAATTTTTCTTTTTCAGTTTTTTTTTTAACTGGATATTGTCATAGCATTTTCTTATGTTATTACATATGTTCCATAATAACAAATTTTTTGAAACCTCTCTCATTGCCATCTTTTCTGAAACAAACTCCCTTCGATTTACGTTTCCTAATGGATGTTGTAGGTCTGTGTGATGAGGCTTTTTATTTGATTTCTGTGTCCTTTTTTCCATAATAGCAATTTTAGCAGGTATGTAATTTTCTATACAGTGAATGTAAACTGCAGTTTTCTTTATTGCACAACGTTTAAAGATTTATGTTTTCTTAGGATGGATTATCAAATATGGAATCTCTGGGTCAATGAAAATAGACATTTTAAAGTCTTCTATTGTATTTTGCCAAATGATTTGCCAGAAATGTAACACTCCTGAGTCCTGGCGAGGCTCAGAGAGCACCCCAGGGCCCATTGTAACATTTAAATATTAAAATTGGAACCAGAGCCAATTAGTTTAAGGAAGTTTAAGTTGTAATATTATTTATTTATGTTTTGAGATGAGTCTCACTCTGTCACCCAGGCGGGAGTGCAGTAGTGCAGTTTTGGCTCACTGCAACCTTTGCTTCCCTGGGTTAAGCGATCCTTCCACCTCAGTGTCCTGAGTGGCTGGAACCATTGGTGTGTGCCACCATGCCCAGCTAATTTTATTTCATTTTTTGTGGACACGAGGTCTTCCTATGTTGCCTAATCTGGTATTGAACTCTTGGCCTCAGGCGATCCTCCTGCCTCCACCTTCCAAATTGCTGAGATTATGAGAGGCATGAGCCACCATGCCCAGCCTAAGTTGTAATGTTTTTAGTTTGAACTAAAGGCAGGACACCTTTAGAAAGGCTTTTCGTGTGTAAAGGCAAGTATAAAAAGTTTTACAGGGCACCAGTGCCTGCTCCGGAAGTTGATCTTTCTCTGTCTCTTCTCTGGGTGAGTAAAGCATTGTTTGATCCAGTTCTTGACTTTGCCGTGTTCCTTTGTGACTCTTACGCCAAGTTGCAGTAGTCAGGACTTCTATTCCAATAATAGGCAACAGCTGCCACTTACAGTATGGTCAGTGAACTGAGGGATTTGCACAGGCCCTTATTAGCTGGGCGTAGTAGTGGGTGCCTGTAATCTCAGCTCCTGGGAAGGCTGAGGCAGGAGAATGGCTTGAACCCAGGAAGCGGAGGTTGCAGTGAGCTGAGATGGTGCCACTGCACTCCAGTCTGGGTGACAGAGCAAGACTCCGTCTCAAAAAACAAAACAAAACAAAACAAAAACCAACAAAAAAACCCCCAGAAACCCGCTGGCTCTTTGAAGGGGCAGATGTTTGTAAATGAAGGAATTAGTGGGCAGAACTTTTGAACGGTTGTTGTAAATGTTTGCGATAAGGCCTTGTTAAATATATTTCTATTTATTTAGGAAACATTGAGTTCTTAGAATTTTCCGGAAGGTTGTTCATAGCCAGGGAGACAGGTATACACACTGGTTATTGGTATTAGGCAGTGTCGTGCAGGCAGACTTGACTTCTCTTGACCTCCTAAGAACGGTCCTTGAGACTGGATGCTGCCTTACCAGAAGATGAAGAGTCCTCACAGCCCGTGCTGGATTTCTCACTTTATGTGGGAATATCTCTCCCTGTTTTAGACTCAATTTGTGCTCTTTTGTTGTTCTGCTTAAGTGGGTGTGTCATAGCATCTGGCCAACTCCTCTGCTATATTTGTCCTCTGAACACAAAAGGGTTGCATGCAGGCTAGTGGCCCAGCATTGGCTGCCAAGAGGGACCTGCTGGTCACAGGGGACCAGTGCCTGCTCCAGAAGTTGATCTTTCTCTGTCTCTTCTCTGTGTGAGTAAAGCATTGTTTGATCCAGTGTTTGACTTTGCCATTTTCCTTTGTGACTCCTATGCCACGTTGCAGTAGTCAGGACTTCTACTTCCAAATAATAGGAAACAGCTGCCACTTATAGTATGGTCAGTGAACTGAGGGACTTGCACAGGCCCTTGTGAAAGCTTCCAGGAAAAGGATGGCCAACCACTTTAGGTTAGGTGCACCCTAGAGGGAAGGCAGTGCCTTTTTTTTTCTTTTTTGAGGTGGAGTCTCTCGCTGTTGCTAGGCTGGCTGGAGTGCAATGGTGTGATCTTAGCTCACTGCAGCCTCCACCTCCTGGGTTCAAGTGATTCTTCTGCCTCAGCCTCCTGAGCAGCTGGGACTACAGGTGTGTGCCACCATGCCTGGCTAATTTTTTGTAGTTTCAGTAGAGATGGGGTTTCACGTGTTAGCCAGGATGGTCTCGATCTCCTGACCTTGTGATCTGCCCACCTCAGCCTCCCAAAGTGCTGGTATTACAGGCATGAGCCACCGCGCCCGGCCAGCAGTGCCTTTTAAAGGATGAGAAAAAGTTACGTAATGGGTCACAAGGTTGGAGAAGCAGAGTGAAAACCTGTTTACCCTGGCAAATGAGGAGGAGTGAAAGTGCAGGGCCCAGTGCAGTGTGTTGTGTGTACATGTGCATCACATACAGATTTGCTGGAGTGGGGAGGTCGACGCAGGACATGGAAGGGAGATGAGGCTGGAGAGGTAGAACTTGTTCTGTTGGGAGTCAAGAACCAATGAATTGTAGAACCAATAAATTGTACAATTAAAGCTGGGGTGGTGCGTATCCCTGATGTTATGTGACTTCAGTGTGAGGACCTTAACCCAACTTTTGCATAAGGTGAGTGATATAGGGGGAGGAATTTATCTTCTGGAGGACATCTGGGAGCTTGGGACAGAGCAGGTGTCCTGGAGCAGAAGCTGTTTTAGGAAGAGAGTGTAATGAATTGAGATAACTGTTTCTTTTTTGGTGGATTAATAATTTCTTGAAAGAAGAAACCTATAAATCCAAATTCAAGAATTTAGATAACCTGAGAGTGATTAGAAACTGCCTAGCAAGGTCTTTTGTAAGCTCTGCCTAGTATAGAACCATCTTAATACTTTATGCAGACCACTTGGGTGACCAGATGTGTCTTCCTTTTTTTTTTTTTTTTTTTTTTTTTTGAGACGGAGTCTTGTTCTGTTGCCCAGGCTGGAGTGCAATGGCGCAATCTTGGCTAACTGCAAGTTCTGCCTCCCAGGTTCATGCCATTCTCCTGCCTCAGCCTCCTGAGTAGCTGGGACTACAGGTGCCCGCCAACACACCTGGCTAATTGTTTGTATTTTTAGTAGAGATGGGGTCTCACCGTGTTAGCCAGGATAGTCTCCATCTCCTGACCTCTGATATGCCCACCTCGGCCTCCCAAAAGTGCTGGGATTCCAGGCGTGAGCCCCTGCACCCGGCAGATGTGTCATTTCTAATAGTAATGAAGTTAATTTATATAGGTAATAAGATTTGTAGGGTAAAGCATTTTAGGACCATTTCAACGGAAAACAATTGTTCAGCATTGGCGTAGGTGCTCTGTGATGTAATAGTAAGAATACTGCAATTACTGTTGGAAGTCTTGATTGGAAGGAGATTGCTGTATGATGAAGACTGGGTTCAGAAATACATGTTTCAATACTGAATGGACCCACTGCCACTAGGGTTATTTATTTATTTATTTACTTACTTTTGAGACGGAGTCTCACTCTGTCACCCAAGCTGCAGTGTAGTGGCATAATCTCGGGTTTCTGCAACCTCCACCTCTCGAGTTCAAGCGATTCTTGTGCCTCAGCCTCCTGAGTTGCTGGGACTACAGGTGTGCACCACCACGCTCAGCTGATTTTTGTATTTTTAGTAGAGATGGGGTGTCACCATATTGGCCAGGCCGGTCTCAAACTCCTGACCTCGTGATCCACCCTCTTCGGCCTCCCAAAGTGCCGAGATTACAGGTGTGAGCCACTGCGCCTGGCAGGGTTTTATATTTAAAAACCATCTTATACCTCACACACAGAGAAGGACCAAGGACCACATCCGTTGAGCCATTTTGTAAGGCTAGACTCTCATGCACAAAAGTATTTCGGTAATTTTTTCAACCTCCTTTATTTTCTGATATTGCTTCTTCTCAACCCAAAAAAGATGTTTCCCTTTAACTTTTAAACAGTCAAAAACAAATACCAGTGCCTTGGTCAGTAACATTTTTTTACTCCTTTGAAGTAAATGCTATTTTTTTTTTTTTTATTCTTGGCATAATTCCTAGCCTAAGTTGCTGCACTTGGGCATTTGTAGTGTGCATTCTAATAGAATCATTTTGGGAGTATTTGCAGGTTGTGCTAGAGAAGACAGCAGCAGCAAATCAATATAATACGATATTCTCTGCATCTCTCAGAGCTCCTGGTGGCATTTATCTTCCTTCATACTCTTTTATTTGTTCTTACTTAGTTTGTGGTTATGTTTTACAAGTGGTTTTTTAATGAAAAGTTGCAAAACCCAGTACAAAGAATTTCCCAGATGTTAACCGTAGCATATTTGTGTGTGTGACAGTATTCTCTCTCCTTATCCCTCCTCATCATCCTCCCCACAACACATAGTTTCTATAATTCTGAACCATTTGAGAATATGTTGCAAATATAATATCCCCTTATCACCAAATACTTCCTAAAATTAAGGGAAGTATATTTTCCTTATAATATATTTACTAAAATTAAGGATATTTTGTTCCCAAACCATAGTACAGTTTTCAGTGAGGACACTAATGCTGGGAGGCCTTAAACCTGCTGCCCGTGTCCCTGTAACATGTCCCCATCATCCTCTGAGCTCTTACTTCCTGACAGACACATCAAGGTGTTCTAGGCTCATCTTGGGTGTTCCCAGCCCCTGTCTGTCTTGATTGTTTTACGGTTTTTGATGCTGTTGTAAAGGTTTTGTTTCTTAAATTTCATTTTCCATTTTGGTTTCCACTGCAGTAGTCATAGCACCTCAGGGCTGTCCCTGTGGCCTTATCTTGGCTTCCTGCTTACATCCTGTGACCGTCTCCATGCTCAGAGTGTCCTCTCCTAGTTTGAGTGACTGCAGTGAATCTGAGAAGTCCTCCAGTCTCTCGTTGTCTTTCCTGCAGTCTGTCCTTGTCACCTAAAGCATCTCCATAGGTGTCGTGACAACCAGATGTTTATAGGTATTTCTTTTTAGTTGTCATTCATTGACTACTTATCTGGTTGTTATTATTTTTTTAATTTTTTTTTTTTTTTTTTTGGAGGAGTCTCGCTCTTTTGCCCAGGCTGGAGTGTAGTGGCACGATCTCGGCTCACTGCAACCTCTGCCTCCCGGGTTCAAGCAGTACTCTGCCTCAGCCTCCCGAGTAGCTGGGATTACAGGCGCCTGCCACCACGCCTGGCTAATTTTTGTATTTTTTTAGTAGAGATGGGGTTTTGTCATCTTGGCCAGGCTGGTGTTCAACTCCTGACCCCATGATCCACCCGCCTCGGCTTGGGATTACAGGCATGAGCCACCTCGCGCGGCCTGGTTATGTTTTTGTAAGTCAGGCTCCTTTCCTAGACTCTCCTTCCATGTACAACACTCATTTTTTTTTCAAAACTCAAAATGTTTTTAGTACGGATGGGATCTTGCTGTGTTAACCAGGCTAGTCTTGAACTCCGGGCCTCAAGCAGCCCTCCTGCCTCAGCCTCCCAAAGCACTGGGATTTACACACATGAGCCACCGTGCTTAGCCAGCAACTAGCTTGTTAAGGATGTTTGGCCCCTCCTCAGTGAGGTTGGTAAGCTCACCTCATCCTTTTCCATTATATAATCTGTGGCAAATCCTACCCCCTTTGAATCCTTTTCAGACTGTCTCACACAACGTTCCTGTCAGAGTTAACCGGAGAGCGGAAAAAAGTACTTGATTATTTAGCATACACTATATTTTCTCTACAAATGTAAAATGTTATTTTTACTGTTGAAAATCGGCATATATTAGTACAGAAAATTTAGGAAGCGGAAAAAGAAAAAAAAGAAAAGACTGGGAAACTACAACATTCTTAATGCCCTCTTACATGTATTCACCGAAATCTGTGCAACAAATAGATCTAAGACAATTGAGTCAGATTTAAAATGTAATATGTTTTCCTTTCCTCTTCTTAGGAGCTCTTTAGCAGAAACGTAGTAGCCAAGACATTTTAGAGAGCTTACCCAGCTTTTTCTTGATATGTAACAATAGAAAATGGTGTAGTCAGAATGCAATCCAAATTGCGTTTAAATTGTAGTTCAAGTCATTTGTTTTTATTTGATTAATTTGCTTTATTAAGTATCTTCTCTGGATTCCCCTCTCCTATGCTTGCAAAATAGTAAAAAGAGAACAAAATAAAAAGAGAACAAAATGTTTTCGCAAGAAGTGACTACTAGTTTTCGTTAGCAGTTGTTAGTGCCATCACAGTTCTGGTAAGGCTCCTAAGAGCACTCGTTACTACAGTGGGAACTCAGATTCCATGAGTATCTTGTCAGGCTCGGTGGTTCATGCCTGTAATCCCAGCACTTTGGGAGGCAGAGGTGGATGGATTATCTGAGGTCAGGAGACCAGCCTGGCCATCGTGGTGAAAAGTCCCTAGTAAAAATACAAAAATTAGCTGGGCGTGGTGGCGCATGCCTGAGGCAGGAGAATCGCTTGAACCCAGGAGGCAGAGGTATCACGCCACTGCACTCCAGACTGGGCAACAGAGCGAGACTCCATCTCAAAAAAAAAAAAAAAAATTTTCCTTGAGTTTCTTATGTTTTGTTAACTTTCTGTTATTTGTACAGTTGAAACCTCAGAGGATTAGGATAATTGCCTTTTCCAGTTTTCCTGAGCTGCTGAAAATAAACTTTCATATTTTTACTCTCCATACTCAGTATAGTTTACATTTTTAAAAGTGAACATTTATACATGTATTACTTACAAAAACACTCCCTCCTCTCAGTCAAGACCCAAATCAATCCACTAGCAAAACAGAACAAGAGAAGTTAATGCTGGGTATCCTTAAAGGCGTCCTGAGAATTATTTTATTTTCCGGGGGTAGGGGTGGTGGGGGAGTGGAGAGGACACTTTGGTGGTGAAATAATTTTGGGGTACTTGGACTCTAAGAGGATCATGGTGTACACGAACACATCTGAAGGAAAGAAACCTGGCTATCTATACCCGATATTTCTCAAACTTCATTGACCAGTGAGCCTTAATTTTGAATACAATCCCTTGGACATAGGGTTCCCTGGAGCCTCCTTTGAGAAATACCGAAGTCATGTAAAGAACGTTGAGTGTAGATTGTGTCCCTGCTGCCAACACCTACTTTGTAAGGATGATGGTATAGTAGGGTAGCTTATAATCTTCACTGGGCTCTCAAATTTTAGGTGTCTGTACGACAGAGGTGTGTTTGGTAGAGGAAGGGATGACTGGATTGGGGAGTGGGATCGTGAGTTAAGGTCTTGCATACTGAGGTGGTGGGGCAGTTTTAGAGGGAACCAAAACATTTGTTTAGTCCCAGCTTTTCATCGTGGACTCCTGTGCTTTGTGTCAGAAATAGGTGTCATCCCTTTTTCTATGGGAAGGAATTTATAGTTTGGAGGAGGTGGAGTTGGATTTGGAACCTCAGTTGGCCTGCAGTGAGAACTGCTGGTTTCCTGCTCAGTTAGACCAGTTAGGGGGAAATAAGAAGACTGCCAAAACCTGTGGCTTGTGTCTCAGTTCCCTTTCTCCAGCCGCTGCACCAGAGTTTCGGCACCACACAGATGGTTCTCTGTGGCAGTTCTCAGAGCGGTCCTCATTTGGCCGGAAGCTACTCAGGCAGCCTCTGTTTCCTCACTTCGGCGGGGTGGGCTTGGTTGTGGGTGAAAGAGATAAGATATTTAGCAGTGAGTCATTTTTTTCTGGTAGTTTGACCTGCTTACTTTGAGGACGATTGCTTTGTCCTTTCTCGTACTTTACCCACTTAGGAAAATGGGAGTCCTGGCCGGCCAGCGTTGCTATCCCAGACCCTGTGGATGAGGGATTCTGTGTGTCTGTTGAACTGCCTGTTTCCTCCCAACCTCCAAAAGGTTATAATGTCCCCATTCTTCTATGAGTGACCAACATGGAGTGCCATGTATGTTCAAAATATGATTTCTAATTGGCCCAGAGTTTGTAAGAAGAAACCTTTGATTTCAGGGTGTGCTGCTTTATCTCCTGCATCTGGGGTTGGGATAGGCTGAATATCTGTTGGAACAATTTTCTGCAGTGAAGGTTGAATGGGTGTTCTGTCCTGTTTTTAATTATTGGACTGTAGGACCTTTTCTCTCGTAAGCACTGAAAAACCTCTAAGGCAGTAAGCAAAGCCTGATCTGACATATGTTTTAAGGAACGGTGTATAATAATACATGTGTAAAATTTCTCCACCTTAAAGGTGTACTGTGGCCAAGGAGAGAAGCGGAGAAGGGCCTGGGAGTAGAAGGGATCATTCCCCTGCAATTGGATAAGTGACATCTTGCATTCCATGTAAGCTTTTGGGCTTCAAAACCTTCCCCTCCCGTCTCCAGCTTCCTTAGATACTGTGCTTGTTATGGGCTCATTCAGAGTAATAAACTGTACCGTAATTCATGAGCTTGCAAGGTCGTCTTTAACCGCTTGCAGCCAGGAGACTAATGACAACATTTAAAATTACAGATTGCTCATTTTGGAGTCTATCTGTTTCGAGTTATGAATGAAATTTATTAGCCACTTACTGGATAGTAGAACCTTTTTGCAAAGACTCAATGTCCTCGTGTGTGTGTGTGTGGGGGGGGAAGGGTGTAGAAAGGGAGCAAGCAGTCCCACTTTTATCTATGGTTCTTAGAGGTGTTACAGGATGCAGTAACCATGAGGACTCTGGTGTTGCACAAAAGTTGAATTCTTACTTGGAAAGTTTAGGTCTGGGACGGAAAGGTGACAGGAAGAAAAAGGTTAAGGTTACCCACACTCTATCAGTGATAGTTATCAATGAGTGACTGTTGGTAGACAGCAAGCAGATAATATTGGGGTAAGAAGGTTCTGGATACAAAAGAACTAGGTAAGATTGCAAATGTAGTCTCTCTATAAACCAGATACTCAAAGACAAATGTTTAAAGCAGCGTGTAAGTAACTGGGTTTTCCATAACTTTCAGAAATGGCTACAATTACTTAAATCCCAGGTCTTTAAAAATTCCAAAGGAACAGCAAGTGCCACATAAAGAGGAAAAGCTGCAAAATGGTAGGATGGGACCTGAGTTAGCAAATGGGAAATTGGGCTCCTTTTTTTACTACAAAATTTTGTTCTTTTTTCACAGAGTGCTGAGAGTATTAGCAGAACTTTAATGCATTTAGAAGTGACACCATATTAATCATACGCATTTCACTTTCTGTCATGAGTTCTATACATTTTGGCTTGAAATCAGTCATCAGTGTGATATTTAGAGGTTTACTACATCTCATTCATACCTTTATTTTTTTTCTAGCCCTCTCACCCGGGTTTCATCTGAGTGACTAGAAGTGCCATTTATTTATTGACTGTGGAGGTTAACGTACACTGATGGATGATTGCATTTTTTTTTCCACTAAGCCAGTATTACATGAAATGAGTATTGTTGACCACATTTTATTTTCTCTTGTGGAATTAATAGTCTGTAAGTCCTTAAAGGTAGTTTCTGTGGGATGAGTCTCTTCCTTTTCCCATAGTGATTTGATAGGAAGACTGAATGAAAAACAATAGTTGTCTTGTATATTTGAAACATAAGGAAAATTATGTGGATACCCAAGCATTAAATTCAAATCGGCAAATGGGGCTGCCCTGTTTGGTATGTTGGTAAACATGTTTTATTATTAGCTTGAGAAGGAAATGCCTGGTATAGTGACTAAGACTGTAATAAGGAAAGATAACTACTTACTTTTTCTGGAGCAGTAAAAGTTTTGATTAATATAGATTATCAGTGTTTGTGAATTGTACCTTGATATGTGTTTTTGGTCATTGGTAACTTTTGGAAAAGTTTATGTCAAGAGAAGAATAGTTTATAGCTCTTTGGACATAAGAGGGCAAGGTGATACCTTTTCATCTTTCTGCGTGAAAGATGATGATTCATGATCTCAAGTCTTCATTTTACAGGTATTTTACCATTATTAACAACATGTTACTTTAAGAGTAATGAAGTGAAAGCTTTCCATTGTTGACTTAGTAGTTCAAAGCCTAATGGTGTAAGTCCTGTTTTTGCCTTGATAATCAGGAAGATTTATTCCTATGCTTTATATTGATTGTGGTCGCTGTACTTTCTTTTACATGTTTCCTGACTTTGCTAGATTTGTTAATTTTTATGGTGACCCACTTTTAGTTAAGTGAGAATTTCTTTCTAAATCAGGGCTCTCCATTGCCTAGGATGGCCAACCTTAAAGCAAAGAATAACATATAACCTCATTTTGTATCTGTTTATTGCGATCACAGGTTATTTGGTGGTTATTTATTTTTTATTTATTTTTTGAGATGGAATCTTGCTATGTCGCCCAGGCTGGAGTGCAATGGCGTGATCTCGGCTCACTGCAACCTCCACCTCCTGGGTGCAAGCAATTCTCCTGCCTCAGCTTCCCAAGTAGCTGGGATTATAGGCACCCGCCACCATGCCCAGCTGATTTTTGTATTTTTTAGTAGAGATGGGGTTTCAGGCTGGTTTCGAACTCCTAACCTCAGGTGATCCACCCGCCTCGGCCTCCCAAAGTGCTGGGATTATAGGCATGAGCCACTGCCCCCGGCCCAGATGGTTATTTTTCAAAATGAGCAATGGTTATGAAGTTAAACAACAAAGGATTTTGAGTAAATTCAAAGTTATGGCAGGAATTATAATCCTAATTGATAATTTATAAAGGTAGCCTACAGAATTTTAGGTCTTATTGTGACAAACTAGTAGCAGCTGGTTCCTTTACCTCCACCAGCTTTCTGGCAGAACGGGTGACGAAGTTGTAAGGCACACATCCTGTAGGCAGCACACCTGGGGATCTTGTTGAACTATTGCACATTCCGGAGTTCAGTCTGTGAGGCAGGGCCTGAGGGTGTGCATATTTCAAATAAGCGCCCAAGTATGCTAATACTTTGCCTTGAGTAGCAAGGCTGTGGGCAGTAATCCTGCACAGGCAGTGTGGCTGGCCAGAGGGTCATTGCCTCACATGCAAAGCCACTTAACTCCTGGCCTTCCCTCTTTGGGGTTCCTTTTTAAGCCTTAGGGCTTGATTCTTTAAAGTCCAATATTTTTGTTCATAGGCTTTCTATACATTTATTGGAAGCACTATTTAATATGCTTCTCATCTCTTTGCCCAGCCAAATAATACTCAATGTGGGAAGAGTTGCCCCTCCTTTGTTATTATTTCAACAATGTGATTAAAACAATTTGGGGACCGGGCGCGGTGGCTCATGCTTGTAATCCCAGCACTTTGGGAGGCCGAGACGGGCGGATCGCGAGGTCAGGAGATGGAGACCACCCTGGCTAACACGGTGAAACCCCGTCTCTAGTAAAAATACAAAAATTCGCCGGGCCAGGTGGCGGGCTCTGTAGTCCCAGCTACATGGGAGGCTGAGGCGTGAACCCAGGAGGCGGAGCTTGCAGTGAGTGCGCCACTGCACTCCTGCCTGGGCGACAGAGCAAGACTCCATCTCAAAAAACAAAACAAAACAAAACAGTTTGGGACTGCTTTGAATACTGACCTCAGCATTTCACTCCCAAGGAAAAAACCCAAACACCATTAAACAAAGCAAGCTTGTTGAACAAGGAAATAGAAGTTTTCGACAATTTGATAATGGTATTTCAGGTGCAGAGGTTACTGTTTGTATTATTAGTGTTAGGTGCTTTCTTTTTAGTTCACCTGGGCGAATCCTGGCTGCAAGTTTAATGATAGGTAATATTGAAATCAGCACTAAACCCAGGGCATAATTTAGTGGTTGAGAGCACTGGGTTGAGACCTCAGTAACAGTGATAATTCGTTTAAGCTGTGTGACTCTAGGCACGTTGCTTACGTTCTCTGGGCCTCCGTTTCTTCAGCTGAGAGATAATCACAGTCTCAACCTTGATCCTGGTTGCTGTGGGGATTAAAGGAGGGAATAAATGTCAACTGCTGTAAACAGTCCTCGAGTAAGTGCAGGTGGTAGTGGTTACTCCCCCTAATAACCAGCCTTGATAACCAGCTGAGGGTACAGGGCTCAGGAGGCTCGAGATCAGCTGCCCATCTCATGCACTGCCTCAGTTATCCCAGCTTCCTTTTGCTCCTTTTCCTCCCTCCTGGAGCTGGTGGTAGAGAATGGACATAATTTGCTGATCCCCCACTGTAACTTGGGTAGTTAAACCTGCACTTTTTGTGAAATCTGGAGAGGTGTTAATTTATTCACTTTTTTTTAAAGAGGACTCTAAAGCCAGAGGATTCTAAGCCTCCAGGCCACCTCTCCCAGTCCGTCCAAGATGCAGACACCAGAGAGCAGCCAGCTCATGGTTACGGTCGTTCTCTGAAGCAGCCAGACCATCATCAGAAGGCCCTTCACAGACTCCCATATCTAGATGAGTGATGCTTTACTTTTGACCTTTGTAGCGTGGCCTTTCCCCCTCTAACCCTTTAATCATCTCTTTAAAAAATCAATCAACAAATATTTATTGAACGTTTCCTTGTAGGCTTTAAAATCCACCCGTAGGCTGCTCTGTGACTCTTAAGGATTTCTGCCCTGCATCCAGAAAGAATGCAGTAGCTCTGGCAAATTAGTATCTGCTTTCGTAGATTATGAGCATTTTCTGTTTTTCCTCGGAGTCCATGGGTGTGTCCAGTGCTGGCAGGGGCACGATCAGGTTGCAGGGTTGTGGTGGTGTATCTTGTCTGCTTGGTGAGGTGCAGGGACGGAGGAGCTGCTGTTTCCAGCTTGTGTTTTGCTCTCTTTATTGGCTCTTTCCTTTCAGCTGACTGCTTTTCACAACCAGTTGTGATGGAACATTTAAAACCGGTTTTGGGGTCACAACCAAGTTTTCTCTTCTCACTGATTGTCAGGAGGGGTGCCCACTGGGAGCCAGCACAAATCTGGGTTTTTTTGGTTGGACAGGGTTTCTTGCCTACAGTTTCCAGCTGGTAAATGAGCCTGGGCTTGAGGAAGTTGTCGGAGGCCTTCCATCTTTTAAATGTTGGCCATGGTAGCTAGTATTGTTGAAGAAAACGTGAAGAAGGATTTTAAGAAATGGCCATTGAAGATTGATGTTGGCTGGTCATCCTGCACACTGTCCTTCCTTTATGTAGTGTAATGCAGGATTTCTTATTCAGAGGGCAGCCCTGCTGTGGGCCTACCCCTGGAGAAAGGGTGCAGGGAGAGTGCTGGCACTGGCTAATTCTGTCATTCCATTTTGGAGAGGGGAGAACCTCCTGAGCAGCTGAATGCCTTTGATGGTTTCCGGTTTTCACCACGCTAAATTTCATTCTTTATCTTCCTCCTCTTTGCCTACAACATAGCTTAACTTAGAGTTAAAATTGGTTTCATTCTTTAGTGCTGTTTCTTTCTCTTCTTGTTTGCATTAGTGGATGAGTTTAGATTCAAGCTAGAGTGTGGTTCTGATGTGTGAGTAAAGCACCTCGTTTTCCCCTAACCACAGCCTCGTCACTGGGTACTTGGCAGAAGCAGACGCCATTGTTGACTGAAAATAAATGGAGTTCAAGGGGTCTTCAGGGTTCTTGATTTCCCCCCCACCCCGTCTCTTTGGAGCACCCCGTCAATATCTAATTGTTAACATTCTGTGTGTGAGAGATGTATTGTGTATTGACTGTTTATTTAAAGTCCTGTGAATTCCTTGGACAGTGTATTATGAATTTACAAGGGAGTGTACTATATCTTTAGGGTATTTGTGTTAAATGCATTATATTACACAACACATTATTCTGAACTTTTGTAAGGAAAGAATTTTCTGCTCTTCATCTGTGGTTTTGGTTACAGTTTTTAAAATACAGAGACAAATTCCAGCTCCCTTTCTGGTGGCCCACTTGTGGGACCAAATCTATCTCTCTAAACGTCAGATTTTTAGAAGCTCTACCAGCAGTCCTCGAGGCTTACAGTTTTCCTGGGTTTCTGTTGCCAAGTAACTTCAACTTTTCGTACTTGGAGATCACAAGTGGCAGACGCCCTTAGTGCTTCACAGTTAAGATTTGAGGGGGACAGTCTCCTTTGGTGTCGAGTTCATCTTCCGCAGCCGCCGCAGAAACAACAACTCAGGAATTCCTTCCCCCTAACAGTGAGCCAGCAGCCTCTTTTCTCACTAACAACATAGTCGTATTTCTTAAGGATCATCCTGTTTATTTAGTCCACCTTCTGGGGAAAGGGGAAAAATACCCTCTTCCTTAAACTTATTTTCAGGTACTTAAAATTGTTTTTTGAACTTTTGTTTTCACCGTTGGAGCACACCTGTTTAACCAGCATCTAGATTAAGAAATAGCATCTAGATTAAGAAATAGAACCTTATCAGCTCCTCCCTGGAAATGGTCTTCAGCCCCATAGATGAGCTTTGATTTTTTTGTTTTTTTAAACTTTTAAATAGGTGTGGGAAGACTTTTCACAAGAGCGGGGAACAGTGTACAAGGAACCTAGGAATAAAAACACAAGGGGCAAGTGGGGTGGGGGAAAATGGAAGGTGGGGAAATAGGCAGCCTATTTTTTTTCCTGACGTTACCCACGTATTTTGAAGTTAATATATATAAATTAATTATCTATAATTAATTATATTAATATATTATGTATATTATATTTATTTTTAACATTAAAAAATTTAGACTGGGCCTGGTGGCTCATGCCTGTAATCCCAGCACTTTGGGAGGCCAAGGCAGGCGGATCACAAGGTCAGGAGGTCGAGACCAACCTGGCCAACATAGTGAAACCCGGTCTGTACTAAAGGTACACAAAAAATTAGCCGGGCATGGTGACAGGCGCCTGTAGTCAATAGCTACTCAGGAGGCCAAGGCAGGGGAATCGCCTGAACCCAGGAGGTGGAGGTTGCAGTGAGCCGAGATAGCGCCACTGCACTCCAGTCTGAGCCACAGAGCAAAACTCTGTCTCAAAGCAAAAGAAAACTTTTTTTCTGTCGCCCAGACTGGAGTGCAGTGGCGCTCACTGCAGCCTCCGCTCCCCGGGTTCAGGTGATTCTCCTGCCTCAGCCTCCCGAGGAGCTGGGATCACAGGTATGCAGCACTGTGTTTGGCTAAGTTGTGTATTTTTAGTAGACATGCGGTTTTGCCATGTTGCCCAGGCTGGTGTCAAACAACATCGGGTGATCCTCCTGCCTCTGACTCCCAAAGTTCTGGGATTACAGGCGTGAGCGACCACACCTGGCCTAGTTTTGTTTTTAGTACATTGCAATTAATGTTTACATTCAAACTTTAAAATTCCTTGAATCTTTGTTTTCGGTAAGGAGTTGTGGTTCTTCTCCCCCACCAGAAAATATGATTCAGCTGCCTCATTTTTGGTATTTTTCTTTTTTAATGACTTACCTCTATGGAAAACTTTGTAGTTTGTGGGGAGAAATTTTGTATATTTCTGTACTTCAGCTACTAGGTTCTCCCTTTAATTATGTGATTAGTTTAATTTCAGATTTTATTACTAGGAGCTCATGAGAAATATGTTCATTGCCCAAATTTGCTAGGGCAGCAGAGCCTGGTTTCATCTCATTTGTGGAGTTCATTATCATGCATAATTCATCGGGTCCAAGAAATTCAGACTCCCAGCCAGTGTAGCTTAAAACTTAATTATTTTCGGCCGGGCGCGGTGGCTCAAGCCTGTAATCCCAGCACTTTGGGAGGCCGAGACGGGCGGATCACGAGGTCAGGAGATCGAGACCATCCTGGCTAACACGGTGAAACCCCGTCTCTACTAAGAAATACAAAAAACTAGCCGGGCGAGGTGGCGGGCGCCTGTAGTCCCAGCTACTCGGGAGGCTGAGGCCGGAGAATGGCGTGAACCCGGGAGGCGGAGCTTGCAGTGAGCTGAGATCCGGCCACTGCACTCCAGCCTGAGTGACAGAGTGAGACTCCGTCTCAAAAAAATAAAAAAAAAAAAACAAAACTTAATTATTTTCACAGGAGCCAGTCAGGTGTCAACTTGGTAAGCTATAGACCCTGACATGGTTTTGTCCTGCTCAAAACTTTCGAGTTTCCATTCTAATCTTGATGCACAGAATGGTTGGTAACGGTTCTTCCTCAAATTTTTCTGGTTTTCTGAAAGGGTGCAGGGAATACCCTCACCCCTTCCTAATTCCTCTTAGCAGCTTTGAGTCCTCTTTCTTAATCCTTTACCCCTTTTCTCGTTGTTATACAGTGAATTTTGTTTAATTCCTTTGTGCTGGTTTGGAACAAGTGCCATTTTAAATATCATTTCTGTGATGGAGTGCATTCTAGGTTTTAAACTGCAGGTTTATAAATGAACTTTTAGAAGGTGGGCGATTTGAAAGTGATTCTGTGTGGAAATAGAAGCCAGAGGTGCCAGATTCAAAGGCCATCTGGATCCGGAGCCTCATTTATTGTCACCAAGAACTTGATGTTCGTGCTGTTTGCCATTTCCCTAAACTCAGCCTCTCTAAGGATAATGGCTTTTCACAGAAGCCTAAATGTAATGCTTTCTTCATTCCCTTGCTTCCCTTTAAAATCTTTAAGTATCTTTTGGAAACATACTCCATTTGCATATAAACATTGATAGAAATTCAGAAAGAGAGAGTCCTGTTTTCTCCCCTGTGGTTAAATAGTGACAGTTGATCTACTGAATACCTTCCTTCCTTAAAAACAACGAGATTAGGTAATTACAGCGAATGTGGTCATTAGCCTCATCTGCCCTTATTATCTTATTATATATTTGTAACTGTGAGAGCCAAAAGATGTGAGGATAAGCCAGACACTCCCTATTTTGAAAAGACAGGACTTGTAAAAACATGTTACTGTAGCATGGTCACTGATGGAATCTACAGTTTGATCCAGCATGACTTTTGCTTATTGGTGAAATTGGTTTTCTTATATTTTGTGAACAGTAAATAGGCTATGTGCTTGGATAGTACTTAGGCTCATATAGGAAAGTTTAATCATGGCTTTTCTCCAGTTTAATTTGAAAGAGTGCAGTGGGGAAGTCCCCTGCAGGGTGGAAATAGTAGTAGTTGAACATGAGTGACCTTTTTGGTTGACTGACTGCCCTTCCTATGAAGCTGGCCCGGTGTCTTTCCTCTGTCAGGATTACTTCCTGTCTCAGCCTGAATAGTTTAAGTAGCTGCAAGATTGATGTTGGATATCTCTGGGAAAATTCCATTCTCTTGAATTTAACTAACAATACCTCTTTCCATTTCTTTCAACATGTTCCGTTATTGACCTCAGAAGGAACTAAACATTATTTCTCATCCAACAGTTTCATTGTTCGTCTTCTTTGGGCTTAACAATCCTGTGTTACCTCAGTCATTTCTTTTATGAAGGTTTCAGGTGCCTCATTATTCTCTATGTGGAGACTATGTTAGTGTCCTTAAGAACTGACATCCCATGTTTGAAGCATCTGGTCTGCACTGTAAGTAGTATAATATTTTGCATCTATTTCACTCTTCTAGGAATTTGGTCACAAGGATGTGTAGTAAGTGTTTTACTGTGTATCCCAGTGAAAAATTGAAACCAATAGGGGATTGATTAAATTATGGAACATCTGTTCCGTGCAGTCATTAAAATGATATGGTAGCAAGAATGTTGACTGACAAAGTACGTGAAAAAAGCAAGTGAAAAAAGTAAGTGAGAAAACACTATGTACAGTTTATTTTTTTTTGTTTTATCTTGGTAAATTTAGTAAAATGTGTATACATATAATGTATAAAGCATACACATATAAACGTGTGTGTGGTGTGTGTGTGTATATATATATGTATGCTTTGACAGATGAAGTGGTGGTATAGGTGCAGGTGGGAGGGGCAACTAATCCACACTGAGGGATGAAAGAAGACTGGAAGGACAGGGATTAGCCAGGTGAAGATGGGATTGGCCAACAGTGTGTTCCAAAGTGAAAGTGGAAGGCCCGGAGGTGACAGATGGCGTGGAAGAGTTTAGGAAGAGGGATGGATGCTCAGGAGATAAGGCTTATCTATATTTTCTCCAGGAAACCTGTATTGCTCTGTAATAAACAAAAAAAAATGGTCCCTAGAAAGCTTCCTCTTCCAAACCAGAAAGTCAGGGAAGCAGCGGGAAAGCAGATTGCTCTGTTGCTTTAAGGCTGTGGAGTTTGGACTCTTAATGAGATTAAGGCCAGGGAGGCTTTTCCAGGCTGGCTGGATGGGCTGGGGCTGGGTGTCTGTGGTGAAACAGATGAATTCCAGATAGGTAATGTAATTTCCAGAGGTGCCGCACAAATGCCTTTGCCTCCTGCTACTGGTTAGAGGAAAACAAGCATGTGATTTATGTAAAAATACATGAATATTAGTTTTTATCAAAACCCTGCAGAAGAAAAACAGTATAAAAAATGACGTTTCCTGCCATAGCCTCTTTGTGGAATGAAATTAAGAAAATCAGTATTCTTTACAAATGACTAGTCACAATGGAACTGGTCTGTTGAACCTACCCTTTGTAGATAGCATTAATAGATCACCCTCTCCCATATTACTCCAACCATAACAGAAATAGTGATTTACATAGGAAAATGCCAGCTGAATTAAACAAGGATGGCCCTGAATTCTACTGTAAGGAATCTTTTTTTTTTTTTTTTTTTTTTTTTTTTTTTTTTTTTTTT